>NW_010516244.1:365-21346 GCF_000687285.1 Phaethon lepturus
CAGGCCCCGGGAGGGGCTGCGTTCAGGGGAGGGTGGGACGGCCTCACCAGGATGCTTGTGAGCCAAATCGCGGGTCTGCATCACGTAAAACAAGCTTCTGCTTGCAGTGGGTTAGTGACAGAGATGGTCTAATTTGCCTTGAGCGCATATGTTTACCCTCTTTATTTTCTAACACAAAAAGCTGATAAATTCTTTCCCTATGGAGAAATTTCTTTTTCTGTCTCCTCCAAGACAAAGTGTTTCTGCAGTGGGGTCCAGCGGAGCCAGAACTTGATGTGGTTGGGCTGCCTGAGGAATTCGGAAAGGTATTTGTTTCCTTCACTGGATGATGGAGGTGGCGTTGCTGCTTTTCAAGCTTGCTGAGCTTTCCTTTGGGACTGGGGGTGGTAGCTCCACTTTTCTGATACCCCAGGCACATAAAGTAACTTTTAGTTCTTTGGATCCCCACGTCTTAGCTGTGCTCTATGCAGTTGGTCTCCTACATGATAAGGGTAAAGAAAGCATCAGCATCTCACATCTGGCTGCCCTACTTGTTGCAAAATTTCCAGTAAATCAGTGCTATATTCTCTGCTTGTAATGCATTTGACTTTTTTTTTTTTTTTGAAACAAACACTGAGCTCTGTATCTTTGAGATGGGATGCCACAGTTTCCATCATTACCCTCCCTACATAGGGTCTAACTTTGAAACACCCATTTTCACTACGGTGAAACCATCTGCTATGTGTGGGGATTTAGCAGTGCTAGGCATAATGTTTCGTTACAGCTATCTAGAAACATGCCCAAATAGTGCAATATAATCAGACATAATAAGATTTAAATGCCTGTTCAATGCATAGACCTGTAGTGAGGCCATTTTCACATCATCTTGCATTGGCTTACATTATGCTGTATTGAATTTCGTTTCAGGTTTTGTTTGCTGGTGCCATACAGGACCTGCTGTTGTTATCTCAGATGCATGTGTTTTTAATGACAGTGTTCTGAGACTCAGATATAGTTGAATTTACATGAAGTGGACAATGAATGTGACATAAGCTGCCTTGCATTTATGGGACAGTAAAAGCATACATGTGGGTAGATACTGTAGAGTGGTAAACGTGCTGTAAATCCACACTTAACCTCCCAGGTGGAATGTGTTTGTGGAGCCATATCTAAGAGTTGTCAGCAGTTAGAATAATATTTGTTATAGTTGTTCTTTTAATAAATCCACAGTATTGAGCTTGTTGTATATTTTTTTCACAATTGCTGTCTTTAAAGGTTTCTGTTTCTTTTCTTTCTCACCCCCCCCCACCCCCCAACATGTCTCACATACAAACCAGGGTGCATTTTTTTCATACAGTATTGAATTACACATCCATGGGCATCATACAAAACATTTCCCCCCCCTCCAATAGTTGATGGCAATTCTGTGCATTTTCAAGCCTTAAATCGGTTTAAAATGTTAGCTAATCCCTAGTCCATCCTTTGTAGGTAACTGTAATCTGTAATTTGCAGAAGTTAAAATTGAGGCAGAGAGGTTAACTTGCTGCAGATGTCAGTGATATAGCAGCAAAGCATTAATTAATCATTGCAAGCATCCTTGTAGAACCACTAGTGCAGAAGCCTGTTAGGCATCTGAAGTGTGGTGCTTCCCAGCTCCCAAATCTCTAAGTTGCACCACTAATCTCCATATCTTTTCCTCTGTGTTTTTCCTGTGTCCCCGATGATGACTGTTTGTCAAGAATGATGTACACTAAGCTGTTAGTTATGTTCCTGTACTGTCAGAATATAAAAACTACCGATGTTGAAAGATGTGGGGACACCTTTCACTCCCTCCCTCCTCCCTGTTTCTGCTAACCTAGTTGCAAATTATCAACATTGAAAGAAGTCATGAGGAAAGGAGGGAGAATGCATGACTGAAGAAAACCTCAGATGCTAGAAACCTGATAAGCTTCTAAAGTCCTTTTGCTTCCTGGCAGGCTGTACAGGACCAGAAAACCTATTTTGAACATAGTATTTCTAATTTTATGAAATGCTGTTGGTTGAGAAAGACTGTTGAGACCAAAATATTGGTTATTAAGTATGCCTTATCTCTCTTTTAGTTCTGACTGGTAGCATCCAGAAAAAGTGACTGCCTTACATGGATCCTTGGTGTTCTGTGCAGAACTAGAGAGAAATGCAACGCCACTCTCAGCACACCAGAACAGCAAGCAGGAGTTCTCTCACACACTTGCCACCACAGATCAGGCTCTCTCCATACCAGCAGACTGACAAGCTCTCTAATAATGCTTTCCACGTCAGAATTAATACGTGGTAGGGAAGAACATGAAGAAACCTTCACCAAATCTTCCTGGCTCAGGAGAAACAGATATTGTTGACCTTGGCTTCTGACCCATTTTCCTTCAGCAAATTATGCTCACACAAAAAACTGAATTAGGTTTTACTTCCCTTTATCCTATCTCCCTGTCCCTTCTGTAAACTCCACAACTTCTAGCAGGAGTGGGGTCTTGGCTTGCACCTGCAAGTGTTACAAAGGTTCAGCTTGGCACCACACTGGACGCTTAGAGAACATTTCTCTCCATCTCTACAAAGAGAGGAAAGACGTACAAAAATCCAACTGGAATTGGTGTCATTGTTGAGAGGAGTGGAAGGGTTTAAGGCTTATAGTTAACAACAGCAAGCTATGTTCATCTGCCATTTGTGAAAGGGAAGTACTCGGAAAAGATAGATGGCTGTTGGAACAGTTCCCACAATGTATCAAAATACATGTTGAAAACATTTTTATGTGCAGAAGAATGGCCTGAATCACTTTTTGTGCTTTTCTTTTTAATTTGAAATCAATAACAAACACTGATTTTGCTTGGCAGGTTTGCACAAAAGGAGTACTGCCATCTCTTGAAACTCCAGAAATTTTTCTCATCTCTTTCTCCAGACCCTTTAAATACATTTGGGTCTGCATTGGATCTAAGCAGCATGAAGCATTGTGCTTAGCATTTTCAAGGGATCTATGACTTACGGGTAATGTTGCCTGGGCCACAGCACCATTCAGTCCTGCTTTGGTTGTGTCTCTTGCCTGTGAGCTGGTGTCACAGCTGGTGAAGGGAAGCTCGAGCCCTCCAGATACATTGCTCTCTAGGGTCCATGTGGACAGCTTTTTGGAAAGGCAGTGCTGTGAATTGGACCCTGGTTTCAAGCCCATTTTGGGCAAGCTGCTGGAAGTGCACACAAGATGCTTGGATGCTCTTCTCCAGTGACAGATTCAAAAGGGTACCCTGGAGCCAGGAGGCTTTTATCCTGTTCTCCCCTCCCACCAGCTTTCCCTGCCCCGTAAGGATCCTCCACCTCTGCCTCCCTCCTCTGCTTCTGCAGAGCTCAGCCCTGGGGCCTGGGCAGGGTGGTACACAGCTTCTGGCAGTGCAGCGCTTCCAAAGCTGAGCACCAGGCTGACTGGAAGTGCTGAATTGTGTGCACCCAACAATTCTGGGCACTTCGCTTTAATGTTTCATGGCAAAGGATATGACTGAATTATCTAAAATTATTTTGTGGCTCTTGGCTGTTTTTCTTAGGGTTTTTTTTCCTCCTTTTTTCTTGTACTCCTAGTCAGTTGCTTGGTGTAACAAGGTGGTTGGCCACAAAACCCTTACACACAGATCAATATAAATGGTGATGGTAGCCTGGCTGACTGAGGTGTAACCATGTAGATAGAAAAAAGCCGCTGCCAAACGCACGTGGCTTTCACAGGATGTGCCAAGAACTCTTACTCCTGTGGTGTCCTAGAACTAGAGGTAGGATGGACAAGATGTGAGGGAAAGAAGAGAGGGAACATAACATTATCCTTGTCAAACAAGATGGAACGCTTCTGTTTATTCCTAGAGATATGTAGGATTACATTTAGGGCTCTTATGAGAAGCAACTGCTGAAGTCAATCCCACTTTCGCCTAGAAAATGGACAGACTGTCTCTTGGTGACAAAGACCCTCTGACAGGTATCAAAGCAAGTGAAGCTTGCTGTGTCACGCTTGGTGGAAAATAAAATTTGACTAATTCTATCAATCTCCTTCTTTAACCCTCTTTGTTTTTTCTTTTTCCTGCTGCACACCCTGGAGGATGTGATTGTTACTGGATATGCTTGTTTGCCATGTCAGCCAAGTGAGAAGTTGTACCCTACTGTGACTTGTTGTGAGGCCGGGGTAGCGTCGCGTTCAGCCGAGGCTTCCTTCTGAGCCCATGGGCGTGCGCGTGCGGAAACCGCTCCTGGCTGCCAGGCGCGGTGGAAGCTCACTGTTCTTCCTATCTCCTCCCCATGGCAGATTTATCTTCCTCCGCAGGCTTACGGTGACTCTGGCTCGTGCTCTCTCCGTCTCAGTGGCACTAACCTCCCCCTCTGAGGCTGGTCTAATGCAGGCAGTGCCCTGCTCATTGGGTTACAAAATGGGCCAGGAAAATCTTCTTTGCTGCTCAGAGGCTGTTGGTGGATCCCTTGGCTTTGTTCCCCTGCTGAATAGTGGCTTGAATTTCTTGACCTCTTCTCCAAGGCCCCGCTTTGCTGCCCCAGAGCAAGCCAGCCTTGCCTGGGCTGCAGCATCTCCTGCAGCCATCAGCGCATTGCCCGGCGCGTGGCTGCCTTGCCCCTTGCTCTGTCAGTCCTCTGCTCCTCACGCCTCTTTGGGGAGCTGCGTGACTTGCAAGACCACCAGGAGACTTGCAAGTTGAGTTTTCCGCGTTCTAGATCTATGTATTTATGAGAAAGCAAGTACACATGCCGTGAGATGCTGCTGTGTTCATGTGCAGTCTTAGTGGCTTGTCTGCTGTTTTCCTTCCTCCCTGCCGTTGTGTCCAAAACGTTTCCAGTCTCTCTCCAGAGTGGGTCCTGCCTGCCCCCCATCCTGGGGGTGGCAAGACATGTGTGGGTGAAGTAGATGTGTTGTATTTACTTGGTGAAGTTCTCTGGCTGTGGGTCTCGGTGGGGTGTTTTTCCCGAGGTTATTCCGGAGCGCTGGGGGCAAGGAAGATAAAACAGAAGTGAGGCAGTAACGATGGCTGATTCACTGGGCTGTCTTACAGGCAGTGGCTTGTTTTTGTCCTCAGTGAACCAAAAGGTAGGCTCAGGGCTAGGCCTGCTTTCGAATGCTTATGTACAAGGTCTTAAAATGGAGCCAAAATCCCTTCTAAATAGAGCTCCCTGGCTTCCAATTTAAAGAACATCTGAGCTCTGGGAGTCTGTCGCAACAGAAACCTGGGCTGGCTGCCGCAGCCTGATATGAAAACCCACTGAAGCTTTCCTTTCTCCAAAGCCAGCCTTCGGGATCCGTCACAGCCACTTTTGGCCGAACTGAAGATGCACTGCTGGTCTGGGTAGCAGCGGAGTCAGCTGCAGAAGGGACTGTGGAGTGACCAGGTACCCAGTTTAAAGCACTAGATAAAAATGAAACTGCTTAAATAATTTAGAAGGAAAAGAGTTTTGACTCCTTGCATTCTCTGAATCTTTGAAACAAACCCAACTCAAACCAGTTTTGCAGTTTAAAAATACTCATTTAACCCTACCTGGTCGTTTAACACTCGCTAGTGCATTCAGGGCACAAATAGTATTACAAATGATTCTAGCCCGTTAGCACATACACATATATTGTCCCAAGAAAGCCTCTTCTCCAAGAATTTTACCTTTATTATCCTTCCGGATCCTAGAGTTTATGATAAGATCCAGAAAGTACTTTAGGTCTTGTTTAAATCAAGCTACTTGGATTTGTCTGTCCCTTTATTAATGCAAGTTCTTCCCCAGAAGTGCCGCCTGCGCACCCCAAAATACCTCGGGCAGTGCCTGGGCCACCTGGTGCTGCCCACAGTGAGTAACAGCCCAGGTAAGGGAGATGATTCCTGCTCGATGAAGAGGAGAGAACGAGTTAAAGCTTCTCAGAAATGGACTGTAGATGGAACTGAACCGTGCTGGTGCTGAGCCTCTGAGATCTATTAGTTTTGACAACCTCAGTTATTCTGGTGCTTCTCATCATCTGTAAAGTTAACAAGGGCTGATAAGAGATGATGAGGCACCACACGGGTTTGTATTTCAGAACTCATAAATATTTCACAATACCATTTTTCTTACAATCAGATACATTAATTTGTCGACTGTAGATGTTGCTGAATATTCACTTGGTGCAGAGGTTTAACAAAGGCGCTGCAAGGATAAACATTTTTAAATCGGCACATAGAAGCCATGGGTTGTGCTGTGTGCTCAGCTGTTAGGTGTTTTCAAATGCATGTTCTAATTTTACTGGAATTGTTGATTTTTTTTAACCTGCTTTCTTCCTTGAAAATATATTATGATTCATAGGCAACCCCCTCCTCCAGCTGTATTTTTATCCCTTTTTGGTGTGACTTCATAATTTCATACTAGCAAGTCAGATACCCAAAGGTGAATTTAATTTGAAACAAACCTTACTCTTGGCAGAACAATTTTTATGAGGGGATCAAACAATGTAACATACAATTTTCTCAGGCTGCACGTCACCTGGAGATGCCTGCAATTCAAATTAAGTAAAGGTGCTCTTTGAAGCCAAGAAAAAAAACCCCAAATCCCTATGAAATATAGTGTGGACAAACTCTCCAAAGTAGCAGTTATTCTTTCTCCTGCTGTAATAAGATGGAGTACACAAATATCATTTGATTAACAGCTGCAGTATTAATTTCCCTTTTTGGTTGCTTGACTCACAGCAAGAATCGTGTCAATGCAGCAGAGAAGCAATTAAATTGATTTTAATCTTTGTCAGAGAAGATAACATGCCTCTTTCTCTTCTCATTTAAATAATTAAAGTTTCAGCAGGTATTATTTCTGGCTTTAAAGAAATTGGTATCTTAATGTAATAGAATCCTTGTAATTATACACTTAATGGGTCTTAATAAGTTAATCATGGTTTTTCATTTAAAATGGTTTTTTTTTTACTTATTAAACTTTTATTTGCTTTGGTTATGCTTTTAAGAGGGTAGAAAATACTAAAAAAAATTAAGTTCTTAAAGAAAAGCCTCACAATTTTTTTTTTTTCTTCATATTCCTACATGGCCTTTCAAATTCCTTTTCAGTGGAATAGTGGGATTTCAACATGCCCTTTAAAAATTCTTATCCAGTGAAGCTTTCTGTTATGCTACAGTTAATTATTTTGTTGAAAAAGCTTCATATAATGAGGAAAACCAAATATTCTTTTATCTTTGTTGTAGCGCAAACTCTCATTCAGCTGGAGTACAGCAAATATTTCTTTGTCCTCTTTGATCCAAGCTGTTAGGCAGTGTTTGGGGTCCTCCGGGTTATTCCTATTAGGCGGCAAAGCGGCTGGTGGAGTCAGGTGTGTCTTTGATGTGACGCTCTGTGTTTACCCAGAGCCTCTCTCCCCGCACGCGGTGAGGAGACGCCGTCTCGCCCCGCAGTCCCAAGCTTGCCTCTTCAGGCACCACTTCACCCCCAAAATCTTTCTCTTGGTAATGACTTGACATGGCAAACTATGTTTATTTCTTTTGTGCTGAGTTTTTTCACCCCTCTACTTACAGCGGGATCGCCAGCAGTCTGATGTTACTCGTTCTGCTTCTCTGGCTGGGAGAGTCTTAACCCTTCTTGCCGAGAAAAAGGCTGAGCCGACAGCAGACCATGCTCCTCTGGACCGCGCACGGATGCGCTCTGCTTTGTAAGGACGCACTTCACGCAGGAAAAGCCACAGTTGAAAAGCTCGTTTGACTTCTAAAGGAGACAGATGCCCCAATGGGTCTGAGGAGATCCGTGGCTCTCCGGCTGAGTCCCAGGAGTCCCCCGGCCTTTCCAGGGGCTAACGCTAGCCCAAGGAGCCATGAGCAGCTTGTACTTGCCTAGGGCAGGTGACTCCCTGGCATGGAGCAGACTTCTGCTTTGGAGTTGCAACCCATCTCTCTTGTGGGTCCTCTTCTAGCGGTGAGGTGAGGGTGAGGTATTGAGGATGAACTACTTTGCAAGGTTTAGTACAAAGGACTCCAGAAATATTTGGGAAAGTGAAGACAGTTCCATCTGAAAATCTTTGTATTTTGAGAATTAAAACCATACAAAAAGAAATGGTTACAGGTCATGTGAAGTTTCATTAAAAAATTGTGAATGTCTTCCTGAACAACTAATACAATTTGTGTTCTATAAACAGAAACTGAAGACTCAGGTGCCTACTGTATGAATCACCAGAAGTTAACAAATCATGAAATCGATGTTTTCCCATATAGTGGATTTGGTCTTATCCTCTGAGAATTCCCAGTTGCTCAGTAACCTCAGTGGAAAACATTTTGTTTGTGATTAGCATCATTCAGCTTTCTGAGTTTGGACTGAAATCAGTTATACCCTAATTTTTTTAAAGGGAATTTTTTTCCAAGTATAAATTATGGTAGTGATGAGCAACACCACACATAAGCAGCAGGGAGCACACCAGCATCTGATTTACGTCCATGCTCAAAAGCAGCATTGTATTTCTCTTATTTATTACTGTGCCATTAGGGTTCTTGTTATGATTTTTTTCTTTGTCTTAAAAAAATAATTCATATTTGTTCTTTGCTTTGAAAAGATATAAAATCTTCTCTTCTAAAATACCTTGTTAGCACTGCTGTGATTTGGAAGCTGTATTCAAGTGACAGATTTCTTTTTCTTTGGATTTCATTACAGGCAATGCTCAGCTGAATTTGGGGAGGGAGGTAGACTTAACAGACAGTAAAACTACATGACTGATGCTTGTGGAGCTTGTGCGTATCCCTCCATCCCAAGATACTCAAGTGGTTCAAAAAAACAGCAGGAAAAGCAAAGTCACCTGTTTGCAATCTCTTCCAGCCTGGTTCTAAATATCTCTGCAAGTAAAGTTACTGCAATGCTGTTCCTAGGCTCTCAAGATTTACATCGCTTTGCTTGGGCAAGGCCTTCGTATAACTCTTGAGCTCTAGATACGGCTGTGTCTGTTCTTCAGTATGCAAACTGCAGTGATGTAAATATATTTTCATAAAGCAAACACGTAAGTAAAGTCTGCCATTCTCTTTCATCTCCAGTTGAACAGAACGGGAAGGTTGGATGGGGGAAACTCATGAAGGAAGAATTCCTCTTTTCTGTGCACAAATAACTTACACGTGCAAGAGCCTGTTGCTCCGCGGCTTGGGCAACACCTCTATGTTCTGCATAGGTGCAAAAATGCTCGTAATTGAACTTCAAATCTGTTTCATGGGGTCTAATATGACCAATTAACTTAGTCTCATCTCATTTATATCATTGTGCCATATGGCGTGCGTGCAGGCAGAGATTTAGTCCAGGCAGAAATTTTATGGAAGAGAATTGCAAATGGGGAAGGGAGGGAGAAACAGGGTGCTTAATCAACAGAGACGGGGTTCTTGATAAATACGTACTGTTTACCCTAAATAGGGGAAAGATACGTAACAGATGCTGAATGCTTTAGCACACTTGGCAGCAGAACACATTTGATGCAAACAGGAGTATGAACAATGCAAGTGATGTAGCATATAGGAAGGGATACTCTTTAAGAAGCGGGTTGGAAAGGATATTGCTTGTTGCCTTGCCTACCAAGTCATTACTGTGAGTGTTACAGGTAGTCTGCAGATAAAAGATAATATTGGCTGAATGGGCTGACATTAGCAATTATTGTCTATATTTTGGTCTTTGCTTTTCCTCTTTCAAAATCTCTGCTCAAAATATGATTGCAATTGCTTTCCTGGTATAAGTTTTTGTAGGGCAGATCTACTGTGCCATGTATGCCCAAATCCATCCTAAGTTTTTGGTCAGAAATATAGAGAGATAAACTTTTATCTGTGTGAATTTGGAGACATTATTTTAAAAACAATCTTAATCTTGGTCATCCAGGGCTCTTAAATGTCAGCCAGTGGATATTTACCGCTAGTAGTACGGTGCAGGAGTTGTTTAACGTGTTTAGGCAGCGCCTCTGAACTCTGTTCTTTTTTTGTGATGAACACAATAGTGAAGGCTTTCAAGTTTACTAAAAAACATGTTGCAGGCTGAGATTTCCTCAATTGTACAGTTCTTTCAGTACCAACTTACATGTAGGACAAATCCAGAAACCCCAAACCAGGAACTCAAATTCTTGCGTTCAGACAAAATTTCCGTAAGTCTGACATAAAATAGTTTGTGTAATGAAAATCGCATGGTAGCAGAATTCATTTCACTGATAGATGGTTTTGTTGTATTTGTTGTATTTGATGAGGTACAATTAGGAGCCAATTTGGCAGAAACCCTTCACCCTCCACATAACGCAGTCATATCAAACATTATAGTCAGCAAAAATCTATAGCAAGTGCATCTAATGACTTCCTTTTATGAAAAAAATTACAAACTCTCATATCACATATAGCAAACCCTCAAATCTTCATCACCGGGTGTTTGTGTGTGTGTTAATAATGCCCTCAGTAACCATGCATGGCACGCACTGTTATCAGAATGTAAAAGATTTTCAATCTTCTTTGTCACTTCAATTATTTGAATATTTTATCTAGGAGTCAGTGATTGAAATCAGCTGGTATTTCTCTGTTCGAAATGAAGCTGTACTACACCTTACACCTTATCTGTAGTTGAGCTGAACAGCCTCTGCAGAAAGACAGATTTTTTTTTTTTTCCCCCAAAGCAAATTCAGATGTCCTGTTAGTAGCATCAGTTAAAAACATTTCTCAACCGTAGATGCAATAATTTCATCCTAATTAGCAGTAAGATACTGTCTAATAGCAGTATCTTACCTTGTTTTCATCTACCCCCTCAACCCCTCCTCAACTAGTTTTAAGATGTAGTTTGAGAGGTTGATAGGTGTTGGGAAAAGGCCGGCATGGCATGGCATGGCTGCCTGATGACAGGAGAGCAGACTCAATGACGCAGGCAGTCCTTGCCCATCCCACCTTCCCAGTATGCTGAGGTCTGGAGTAAATTGCGTCTGGCCAAGCAACAGAGCTTGCAGCAAGGTGGCCTTTGCTGAAGGGGTACCTGGGCTGGGTAGCAGCTCCATGGGTCCCCGTTCCAGCACACTGCGTGACTTGGGGGGCACGTGCTTCTTTCTATGCCAAATGCTGAAGCGTGTCTCATTAGTTCCTAATGCACTACACCAGCTAGCCAAGATGGAGCATTTGAGAGCTTAAAAAAAACCCCTAAAAAATTCATGGGTTGATATTTCAGGCGTATCTACGTTTTGTGACCTGCAGGATGCTGACAGCTTGCGCACCAGGGAAAGGAAACTGGAGTTCCAGGTCTGCTCAGGCTGGGTTTTCTGTGTCACAGGCCACCGGCAGTACCAAACACTTCAAATGTGGAAAAGGTAATGCCAGTAATGCGAAAGTGGAAGATGTAGTGCTAGGAGCTCTAACGGTACGAACAGACTTTACAGTCCAGATAACCTGCGTGTTCCGGACTGAGCGTGGCTGCCTTACTTGTGCCCTCCTTGTGAGATGGCCCGTTCTCGACGCTGTGAATAGAGCGCCTTTGAAGCAGCAGCGGAGGGTGTAACGTGGTGAGGGGTGTGATGGAGGGCAGGCGTCTGTTAAAAACGGCAGAATCGTGGCTGTGGTGCAGAGGCCTTTAGAGCACAGTGGTCAGGGTAACGGTAAGATGTGAGCCTCTGGGGAAGAAGTAGAGAATCTGTACTGGCAGACTTGCTTTTCTCTGCTCTTATGTATTTGTGTTAAGCTTTACTAACAGTCACTGTTTTCTTTGCCTTATTTCGAAGTTTTATTTTTTGTTCTGCAGTGCTTTGGTTGGGTGGTAGGGAGGGTAAACGTGTGGGTGCTCTTCAGGAAAGGATATGATACATTGGTTGCACAGGAGAATTTTTTGTGTGTAGGGCTGCATACCACAGCTGCTTACAATCCAGCAGCTGCACATGCAACGAGATCCACCAACTTTTGTCTTGTGTAGTCTATGGTTAGAGTAACGGTTTATTCCATGGTTACGTGACACTTTTGCTCCTGTGAACTTGACCCTCACTTACGCTTTTGGCTTCTGATATGTGACCTCATCAGCCTCTGACCTGTTCTGGTCCTCCTTTCTGTTTGAAACACTCAGCTGTTCACACTGGCTCCTGTTTCCTTCTCTCACACGTGCGTGGGATCCAGTAGTCGTTTTTCCCCATTTGGGGGGTTCCAAGAAGGACTCCACAGCAGCCACTCTGTAGGATAGGACTCAGCAATTCTATCACTTTGACTCCCAAAATAGTCCTAGACTCTCCCTAGGTTTTGTGCTTGACTTGATGAAGGCATGCTTGCCTTGTAGCTCTGGTTACACCTCTTCAGGGAGAACAGAGCAATAAAGGCTAGAAAACCCCTTTATCAAATGAATTTCTCATTCACGAAGATTAAATGAGAATAGGGGACTTGCAGGTTTGTGGAAACGTGATCAAGAGTGCGAGCCCTGCTCTGTTTTTACTTTCTTGCGAGTCCTTACTTTGGTGCATTTCTTCCACCTTTCCTGTGATGATGGTGGTCAAATGGCTTCTCTTTCACAACATGTCCATGTAAAATAAGTCTGTTTTCACTCTTTGCTTCTTCATTTCTGCAGGGAAATTTTTGTGTACCATCTCCTGATATATTTGTACTGTGACAGCGACAGAGCTATAACTGCCTGAGAGTTGATCAAGAACTATGCTGTGGATGACTCTGCTCCTCCACGGTGAAAGGTAAACCACAACAGGCAATCAGTAAATAAAATGAAATTCTGGATTTTCCAGGTAAAACCCAAATGCTATTGTAGTCACTTCTGTAGGCTTGTTTTATATGTCACTTTGTCTGCTTTAAAATAAGTTGCCTTCTTATGTCATTGGAAGCAATGTGTGATACAAAAATCTTCAAAAAGATTGAAAAGACAGGTGTACCTGGCTAACCTCTCTCACTCCATTCGTTATATTTAATGTCATATTGTCTCATGTTTTATTCATCTCTTCACTAGTTAACTTTTCCCTCCCTTTTAATTGCTCATTATAAAGAGGTTTTTCCAAACTTGCAGTACTTTTTGTCACACCTCTGTGAACCTATTCTATTTTTGCTTTGTGTTTTTTTCCTTAAATAATTGACCATGAAAGAGTATGGTATCAAGATGAGGAATAATTCTCACGATTCGAAGAATGATTCTTTTTCTTATTCTCTCTTATACAACCTAATGGTTATCACTAACATTAGGAAATGCATCTTCAGAATTCATGATTTCTCCAGGAAAAAGAGGTAAAAGAAAAGGAAGCAGGAGTTGGGGGATGCAGATAGTAACAGAGAAATAGCTCCAATAGAGATAATATTCTTTCTCACCTTGCTGTCTTTTTAGCTAATTATGACATGTTTGTCTGTTGCTCCCTATGATTTTTTACTGTATGGCTAAAGCAAGTCCAAGTCAGCCCATTTCTGAGATTTAGCAGGTCATAGGTGAGAAAACATGGATTATCCTGAGCTTTCTTCTCAGTCTTGTTGTCTCCTACAACACCATGTGGTCTGCACCCGACACTCCTGTTATCACCAAAACTATTCCTGCTCAGTGTTTGTTGAGGGGAGCTCCTGGGCAAGGAGGCAGAGGTCTCATCTCTCACTGACTTCTGCTTGACAGATTCTTGACCAACAAACTGAATGAATTATTGAGAAACAATTGTGACATTCAAGAAAAGTGCTCAAAACACGAGCATTTTATCTTCCTATAAATATGACTTCAACATTTCTTGTTTCGGAAGTCTAATTTAAAAATAATTCAGTGCTTTACTGTTTAATTCTCTTGTGCTGTTGATCTGGGAGACTTCAAAGCTGCAACAAAAATAAGGTAATAAAAGCAGACAATGACTTTGGTTATGTATTGTGTATCATAAATATTTGTGTCTCTGGTTTCATTTTAGCTGGCTGAGGAAATATAACTTGCTGAAGGCAGTTACCTTTGTTTGAAGCCAACTGAGACAGCACCAGCACTCAGTAATTACAGCCGTACAGTTTCCAGGAGACTCCTTCTTCACCAGACCTGTCGTCTTGTGTCCCCATTTGTAACACTGTTCATTATATTCAACCTGCTGCCGTCACTCTGGAGCTTTCAAAAGGTATTCTGTGGGCTATCGTGCTGCAGGACGCGGATAATGAAATAGACGTGAGTTGTATTATAATCGGCTCACCTAACTTTCATTTGGCTTGAAAAGTAGACTTAATAAAAGCAAGAGTGAAAGGCATTTTATGTTTTTAATAAGGAGTCTCATATGGTATTACCTGCTGTTTTTCATTGTGTGTCTCTTCTTGTGGTTTCCTTTTGAGGCACCTGACAGAAGAGGAGCAGTGAATGTCTCTTAATCTTAAAGCTTTTTTAAAAACTGCAGTGGTAATCAACGCTACTGATCAGTAATTTCCAACTGCAGTAAGAGTGACTTGAAGTTTTTTACATCTACATCTTAGATTTTAAATGGATAATTATTTGTTCGCTGGTGAAGATAGTCCATCAAAAACAAAACAAAAAAATCTACGTAACCCAGAACAAAACATCTATTTAATCACTTATTAGCAAATCTGTTTTCAATATCTAATTATAAGCTTGTAAAAATTCCTCTACCCTTGCAGTGTCTCAAGTTGGACCGTAAAGGAGCTAAAGGAGTTTGTGCTGCTCTGTCCTGTGGAAGGAGAGCGCCACGCTCCACATAAAGCTTTAGAAATTCCTAGAAGTGTAATGAATGGAGACAAGATCAAACAACCTAACCTGAGACCTGGGTGTGACGAGCGCTGGAAAATAGCTTCCTAATGTAAACCAGAACTCTCTATTGAAACCGTAAGGTGATCCGTAGCATAGCTCCAGGGAAGGCCCATCCTTGCTGCTGCAGACGTGGATCAGCACGTGCACTGCAGCCCAGGGGAGAGGCGGGATGCAGGTCTGGCGGCAGGGTGAACTGACGGTGAGGTGGGGAGGCAGCCTCTGTAGGAACTTCTGTGCAGAAATCTGAGTTACGAAGTCGTACGCATAACAATAACAGCCCAGTTATGAGGAAGAATAGCCCTGTCCCCAAAATGGGCAGCTGTGCTTTCAGAGGAATAGGTTCAATAAATGCAGGCATGACTCATGTGACTGCATGAAATGGGAGCTGGCAGAAAAATACCTGGCTCACCCTGTATAAAGTGAAAGTACTGCTGGTCAATGGTGGAACACACTTTGAGCGGTGGGCAGCTTCCCCTTTGATTAAGGACATCTGTGCTTTGGTGCACAGTACCTCCCAGTTCTGTTGCTACTTGTTTTGGATGCAGGATCAGAGATGCACCACCAAAAATGCTACATTCCATCGCTGACTGTTAAATGATAGTATTCATTTCTCTCCCTGGCACAGCTAGGAATAGTCACGTTTCCTATAAACTTCAGATGTATATTTTGCACCTTCTTCTACCTAGCGTTGCCCTAAACTCTACCTGAAAGCTGAAATTGATGGACCACTCTGCTGCTCATAACATTAGTTGCTTAAAGTAGAATGTAGCATTACTAACCACTGCCTTGTTTTGACAGTTCTTGATGGATCGGTTCAAGTACTCGTGTCAATACTTTGTTATGTAAATGTCTCTTCAGCTCTGCAAGAAGTATGCAGGCAATGGCTGGGTTTCAAGCCTGTTCACCTCTGGGAAAGGTGTGTGTGTGGAAGACAAGTATCTTCTTATTCATACAAGATCTTGCCGCCCTGTGTTTATAAATGGCCAGAGAAGGAACTGGTGACAACTGATGATGGCTTTCAACAAGAACTAGCCAAAATATTTAATAAAAATAAATTTAATAAATATTTAAATTGAATGTATTGCTTAAGAGGAGACCTGGAACAAGAGCTTTGATCATGGTCTTTGGAACCACACTGGCCTCTTAACATCCAACACATCCCCCTGAAAACCTATTACCTGCTATCCCTTCCCCACTTATGGCCTCCAAGATCTCCTAAACACCTTTCATCTGCACCTACACCTGAGTACCCACTGACCTCTTATAATCCTCTGCTGCTCCTTCCTGCCACTTCCAACCTATTCTGCAGCCCCAGCAAAACCAGGTGTTCTCTTCCCTACTGAAAAGCCTTGAGCTGGCTCAGAGTTAGTCCTTAGGAACTCAGCGGAGCCCAGCCATGCCTTGACAGCCCTCTAGCCAATTCCACTTGCTTTGACCTCTCGTTCTCAACTTTGCAATTGTCATAGTTGCAGCCAATAATGGTCTGTTTTAAATTCCTTTAGCCAGGCAGTGTTTGTGCAGTGCGAAAGGATATGTTGCCTCACTACATTAAACAATCTAGCTATTCAAAGAAGTATCTATCCTTCTTTTTAATTACAGGATTGTAATTGTGAAGTATGATTTGTTATATTATGTACTGACTAGTGGATGTTATGATGCATCTTTTCTACAGCTAAAAACATTTCTATTGAATACAGTTTCAAGGAAGGTCTCTGCAGGGGGAAATATCCAGTCTGTTGAAGTCAATGATACAAGTCTGGTTGAATTCAGTAATACCAAGATTCACCCACTGGCTTACAAATCAGGTAAAAAAAAAAAAAAAAAGCAGTAAAATGATCAGATCATTTACAGGTTACTCCTCCACGTGTTGCTAAAGCTTTATGCTACTTAGGCCAGCTTGGTAAAGCTGTTACTCTACAGTTGTGATTGGCTGCTGTGTGCTTCAGAGCCAAAAGTGCTGGTGGACCGTTCCAATAGTGATGGTCAACACCTCTGTGGTGTTGTGTACCCTGTGTTGAAAAGGACAAAATGGTATTAGACTAAATCCTTGGTATACAGGGAAATGACTTACTGCTTCACACCCTGTGTAGGAGGACTGCCGGATGCTGAAAGGGACATACTTTGCTCTATGTATGGGTTACTCTGAGGTCTGAGTTACTTATGGAAGAACTAATGTTCCTTGGAAATGTCAGTCAGAACTTTTCATTTTAATAACATGCCTGGTTGAATTCAAAACTGGCATTTTATATTGACACTGCACACGAACTGACATGTCATTATACACATGCTAACCTAGATTTATAAAATAATAAAATCATTGTGGTTTAAATTCCC
Source organism: Phaethon lepturus (assembly GCF_000687285.1). Lineage (NCBI taxonomy): Eukaryota > Metazoa > Chordata > Aves > Phaethontiformes > Phaethontidae > Phaethon > Phaethon lepturus. The sequence continues at coordinate 17,367 of NW_010516244.1, forward strand.
ACAAAATATTGATGGGAAAGGTGTTCTACACTTACGGGAGTAGCTTACTTGCTAATGTGTTTGCTGTTTTTTACTGCCCTTATTGTAAATGCAACCTTGCTGCAGGCTCCTGCAAATTGGAGCTCTGCTACAGTATTTCTGTTAATACCTGCAGAACCACTCACTTACTGGAAGAGCACTCTATTCTTCCTCCCTTGCTTCTGGAATACATTAGCCTAATAACCAAAATTACATTCTAGAAAATACATCTTTATTTATTGATGCATTTCTTGGTTCTGCTCTGTGATGAGAGGCATAGTGACTTCATCCAGACAGTGTATGGCATTAACCATTTCCTCTCCATTTCAGTGTTCATCTACCTGAAGGAAAAATAGTCTGAATCAAGAGGAAGAAGAATTTTCCTTTATTTACGATGATAAAATAAAGCTGCGTTAAGGGAACATGAAGTTTGCAAAAGCACGCTTTCAGGTGGGGGAGGAGATTCCAGGATTAACACGGTCAGCGCCACCTGATTTAGGACTTCCATACTCGTGCATTACAAGACTGCCTTTTGTTACAATTTGCATATTATTTCAGTTGTACAGTAATTCTAATAACGCTACTTCACTTTAAGATGGTTTTCAACTGTGAGAAAGGTAGGTCTTTCAGGGGATACTAAAGACAAAAGTCTGATTTTTGTATTTCCTAAGCTGTAGAGGGTGGAATGATTGAAGGAAGACAAGAGGAGTAGTCTTCATTTGGAAGAAGGTGGTGGCTTTTTTGATGGTATGATATTACTTGTCTTCCAGATGTAAGAACTTATAATTGTGAATGAGGTCACTTCATGGCAAATCCTCCACTGTAAAGTGATTAAAAATTGGAAGAGAAATTAAAGAGCTGCATGGCATTATTGTCCAGTTTGGAAAAAGAGCAACAAAGTGATTGACCTTTACTTGAGCTCTTCTAGCTCAAATTGTTCTTTGTATCTTTATTTGACTACAGTATTTGGTAATTTTAAATTTAATTTTCAAACTTTATGTAATTTCGGTGTAGGAAATTTCTACTTGTGTTCCAACACAACAAAGTGGGATGGCAGCTAGAGAAATGATCAAAGAAATTTTCTAAAGATCATTTGTTAGGCATTTACATGGAAAAAAGGAACAACAAATTAATAGAAATATGCCTCTGAGCAAGTAAAGTCAAGTTGCCCTGAAATGATTGTGTCAGATTAAAGGCTATGAAGAAATACAGACGAGCCGATCAAAGTTGTCTTGAGCAATATGTATCAGGGTCATTAAAGCCAACCTTCAGATACAGTAAAGAATTAATTTTCTAACATAGTAGGGATGGAAAGTGAGAGATGAACTGAAACTATGACATTTGTCTCTGAATTTAAAAAGGACACAGAAATCAAGGGTGAACGGTACTGAGGTGCTAAGGGAGGCACAGGGAGCTTGTAAGACCTTGTCGCTTGTATTCCATGGTAATGTGCAGCTCTTCCCTTCCTGTGGAGACTGCTATTGAAATTACCTGTATCTATTCTGTTCTAATAAACCTGCTTGTAATTAGCTGGACCTGAGTTGGTTTCTAAGATTCACTTTGGAGAGAAAAATAGAATTAGCTGTTCTCAAGAAAAATGAGCCTGATATTTGACTGTAGAAGGGGCTGAATTAGAACAAAAGTCCAATAATTTCTGATTTTGGGGAAAAAACAGAGAATGTTAGACTTACCTCTGAACAAACAGCAGCAAACTAACTTGGTGTTGCTCTGGGCTGGTGAATAAAAGTATTGCAGTTCATACAAAAGGGAGTGGTTTAAATTTCTGTTGGAAAGAACAGAAAAATATGGTGGTGCATTAGTAATGCGTACTGAATTCAGAAGCATTAGAATAGACAATGAGAGTTGAAAGTAAAAGGCACTTTGGTTCAATAACTAATTTATAAATAGCATTGAAATAACCGTATTTTAGGAACTAATATGTTACGCATTTTGAAGAGGTAACTCTTATAATACTTCAATAGTTTTCACATCATTAATTGCTTTGGACTTGTAATCTATATAGATACTTTCCCCTCTTTTTTAGAGATGTCAGAGGGAGACATATTATGAACAATAAAAGAAATAACAAGACAGACTGTGTTTCTCTAATTCTTTCCAGAATTATGTATAACTTTACTAATGTTATTGTTCTCCACCCACCCACCCTTCTTTTTATAGATGTACATGGATTAATGTGCTAAAATGGAAATTTAATTTAGGACTAAGCAAACTATTTCCACGGAAATAATAACATTGTTGATGCCCTTTGGTTTGGGAAGTGTTCTAGAAAATGCAATCCATCAATTTTTCATCAGTCTAGACACAGGCCAGAAATAATGATGATTTTTGCAAATGAGTGCAGTATTAACAGCAACATTTGTACTTACATTTTCATGACTTTTAGCAGCTGTAGTTTATGGGAGGGGGGGGTGTATGTGTATGTCTATATATGCACACATATGGATACACATTTCTTAAAATTCAGGGGTTTTTTACCACTTCAGTTTTTCTTAAAAGACAGAAGATATTTATTAAGCCTGAAATTTCCTTTGAACAGCTTTAAGTCTGCAAAGTATTCAGCATCATTAGTATCTTAGCCAGTTTCACTCAAGTAAAAAGTAAGAAGCACTGACTATAGAAACGTATATGGTCTTGCACAAGACTGATGGCTTTTTGAGTCTATTCACAAGCAAAATTCTAAATAAATATAAATATTTGAAGAGTTAAGCAGAAAGTAGTATCAAGCTCAGAAGCTAAAATTTGTGTTCTGTTTCCATAGGTTTCACTGGTGGATGCATACCGATGGTGCTGGTAGAGCTGAGCAATTATACTACATCTTGGCTAGAAGCATATTAGCATTCGGTACGTTTTTGCCTGATTCTCTTGGGTACTACCAAATGGCAAAACCAACATGGGAAATGTAAACGCGCCATAATCAGGTATAATTATTTATACTTACTTATTGAGAGAAATACTCAAAATACTATTTTTTGCTGTAAGTGCTGGCGTTGTTTTGTATTGTGTACACTAATATGTATAAAACTTACGGACCAAAGACCATTGTTAAACTTTTTTAAACGTGAGAGATGGTAAAGTATTTCCTTAAATGTCAGCGTATATAAAATGTTATTTACAAAGCCTTTATAAATTACGGTCTTTACTGATGAGGCATATTCACATTGCTGCTCGATTTATTTACTCAGGAGACCAATTTATTTCGCTACCTCAGTGCTAACTGTTTCCATTGACATCCAGGTCTGCTCTGACCAAGCAACTGTGACAAGTTGTTTATTGAACTGTAAACGGGCACTGTCTGACTTTAAACAATGGCTTTATCTAATTATGAAACCCAATGCATCATTTTAGTCCAATGTTTTTGGCTATACAAACAAGATATTAATGCTATTGAAAAATTAATTTAAGTCTGGGTACACTGTACTACAGTGAAACATATTGTGCATTGTAACTTTATCGACTGGTAGCTCGCATCTGAAGTGAACTCATAGTGTTCTGACTGTGGTTTGTTGGGTCCTATGAATACCTGAGAAAGGACAAGAGAGAAGCATCTTACAAGAACATATAAAGGAGATAGAATAACTGAATAAAATCTATTGCTTATGCTTTAAATGAATCTGATGTTATAAAAATGCAGTCTTAAAAATAACATTGATAGAAGAAATACAGGTGTACTTCTTGAGGATTCAATTTTCCTTTCAGTAAGTTGTTAACTTTCTAGCTTGGAAGTAGTAGCAAAAATTGAGTAGACCTACTTGAAAAAAAACCTCTGCCATTGTCCCCATTGCTTTGGCAGAAGATAATTGAGTGCAATCAAAGCTTTTGTCTTCAGCTGTCAGTAAGTCAGCTTCTCGAAGAGAGCTTTATCCAATAATCACAGAGAGAATTCAGAGGGTTTACTCTCCTTTGTTGGTGTATTTAAAATTTTTTTTTTATTATATTTAATT
>NW_010516245.1:0-14047 GCF_000687285.1 Phaethon lepturus
AGGCCGACCCGGAGGGGGAGTGTGTTTCCTGAGGCACAGAGGTTTCATCCTCTTTTCAGTCATAAGTTGTGGAATTTTTTTTTTAAAAAGCCTTTTTGGCTTCTGAATCCTTAAGGTCCTTAGTCAAGTGTGCCCTTAAGGTGTCCTCGACAAGATTCAGGCATCACAATAATAAATCCTTTTTAATATGAAGGGTGCCAGCAGGAGGCAAGTGTTCAATTGTTTGCTTCTATTAGAGAAAACAGCAACATACTTTTGTCATATATACAACAGAATAATGTGTTTTTCTTGGTGTGTGCTGTATTTAGCATATAAGCATGAGCTTAAAATTGGTTAATCTTCATAAACATACTATACATCAACCTTGAATTCAAGTCATACGTTTCTCCAAATTGCCAACTCCTGTTACAGTAAATGCCCTCGTGTACTAAGTGCTTCTGTGGGTCCCTGAGAGGGAGCATGTTTGCCCCCCACCTGGAGAGGCTGATTGCCTGTTTACCAGGCTGGCCATTGTGCCACACTCACCCCTCCGGCAACTGCTAGGTGTCCCATCTCATGTCCCACGGATGGCTGGTAAGATTCATTACAGCAGGGCTAGGGACACTGCCACAGATGACAGCAGAGCCTGTCCTCACACTGCAGGTACCAAGAGACGAACAATCCCACAGTGCTCTCTTCCTTCTTGTCCCTTTTGTTTTGCAGAGACAGCCTGTCGTCCTGCTCATGGCCCTTCTTGGATGCTCACTGCTGGTTGCATGCTGAGGTATGAGTGGCCAAGTAACCCAAATCTGCCTAGAAACTGGTGTGTCAGGGGATGAAATGACACTGGTGCCTCTGGATGGCCAGAACTGTTCCTCAGCAGTTACTATACATGTCCATGACTGCTGATTTCCTAGCTCAGTTCTATCACTTCCACCTCCTATGTGGTAGAGGCTTATTTAACTTGCTCTGCCATTTTTTTAAAACAGGCAACAGTGCTGAATATAGCCTGCACACACAAATGCACAGTCACAGAAAAACCTTCTAGCAACAGAAAGTCGTGACCCCCTCATGACTAGTCATAATGGCACTACTAAACCTGGGTTAACTCTTTGCTTATCATCTTGCACTCTGTCCCCTCAGGCTCTTGCTCTTCTGGAAGAGATAGACAGGTCATGCCTTAGGGTCACTGTGAGTTTTCCAAATTCAAACTATCTCTGTTTAAATGTCTTAATATTTACCAAAGTTGATCATGCTATGCAGATGTTTGTGTAAAATAAATCCTTATAACCATGAGAAACAATGAAGAAAACTTATATTCCCATGAACATGCTTGGCTCAGCAGTTCTCCCTGCACACCTGGAGTACTGGGAAGAGGTTCCAAAGGGGCCAGTACATAGTCACGCAGAGTTTAGGACTACCAAGGGGTTGCGTGAGATCATTACAATTGACATTACATGTCAGCTTCATCTTAACGGTAAGGTTTGCCATTAAGCAATCAGCCACAAGTGGTCGACAAAAATAAAATATGTGAACATACTGACATGGGCTGCTCATTTACAACTTTGTTACTGTACATAATGCTTCAGATAAAGCATTGCTCCCATTCAGATCATTATTACACACTCTTGTCTTTCAGTCATCAGTGCCTCAAACCCAAACTGACAGGAGCAGGCAGGTGTTCATCATAATGCACAAAGATCCCTCAAGCTTTCAAGCTTTTTTGAAGGGTGGTTGATTACCATAGCCGGGACTTGTGCTGTGTATGGGCTATTCTGTGGGGCAGGATGATCACATTCTCACTAGAGCAATTTCTACTTCTGTGTACTGCTGCCTCTGGCAGAGTTGAGCTGAGGCTTGTGATGCTCCCAGGGCAGAGGCCTGTTCACACTGCAAGTTATTCTCCAATTATACAGTGCTTATTGTTGTGGACCGACAGAACCATGTTTCATTTGCTCTAATTTTGGAGTAATAGAATCCTTTTAAGAAATCACAGCTCTTAAATGGTATTTGGATGACTTTCAGGAAGACTTAAATCACTGTTCACTTGTTCTCTGTAGTAAACAAGACTAAAACATAATGGAAACAAGTAGCCTATTGAAATGTGAGGAGAATGAAAACCATCAGTATTTAATAAAGATGGTATATGCATTGTCACCAAACATTGCACAGTTTCTGAAGAGCCTTAAACCATAAGTCACTCCCAAAATACGTATTCTGCTATGGTCAGGTCTGTGGTCTTTTCCAGGTATGTGGCTTTATTGCATGGTCAGATTCTAGGCTGTTTTCCTTGAATGTGGTGAATAACAGGGCATTGGTAGGACTGCCTACAACAGCAACAAGAAAGACATACTCATCCTTGCATGCAGCCTACATCTCTGTTTGGTGCTCTGTGCATTTTTCCTTCCTGTGAGGGATGGTGGGGTTGTGTACTGCTGGCTGAATGTTGCAATAGTAATACAGTGACCTTATTAAATCCTTTGCTTTCAGACCTACCACCGAGAAGGAAACAGTGAGCTAACAGGTTAACTGCAAGGTCATAGGCTTATAATGAGGTTTTAAATATTGCAGCTCACAGCACAGGAGACTATAATGAAACAAGAGGGTTAAAATAAACCTCTAGCATGTGATTATTACCAGGTTATGGTAATAAACATATGTTTCTGTGTTTTGCTATAACATCTCTCATTTGGGATATTAAGGCAATTTACTAGTAAAGCTCTATCACTCTCTTGTGATGAAGCTAAGAAATACATAGGAATCACTTCCCTGTTTTTGTGAAATCACTTGTCTCTTCTTTAATAGCATATGATAATATTACACAACACTTTGGGTCAAAATGTCTCATTTAATGTCAGAAGAAAATGGAAGAATATGGAAAAGAGCTAGAAATTTATGAATATATCAAGGGTAAATGTCTAACATTCGTTTCAAAGCACCACAGGAATCTTAATAACGATTTTGCCATTACTTCTCATACAGGTGTTTTCAAGGGAAAGGATAGTTTGCTGCCTCTTTCTTCCCCCATATTACCAAAGCACAGAACTTTGGTAGTTAAATGTTACAACAGGGCAGTTTTCCTACTTGCAGAATCATTACCATTTCAGATCCTGGCAAAGAAAAGAAAGCTTTCCTGAGTATTCCATGGACTGCCAGCAGTTTGGCTTGTATTGAATTGTAAGTGGAAGTGGTTAAGCAAAGGAATATTTTTTTTTTTCTCCCTGCTTTCCCCAGGCTTGCTTTGAACGTCCCCAGGGAAGCCAGGCTTGCAGTCTGAAAAACTGTACTCTGAAGTGTTGCATACTAAACAGAGCAGCAGGTACAGTTTATTAACACCAACGCAGTTCCTCTCTGTCTGTCATTTCCCTTGGTTTGCTCCTCAAATGAATGATATTTGTTGTCCCCAGATGTAGTTAATATTTTTATTCTGGATCTTCAATAACAACTCTAACATTGCAAAAAATATGTTATGGCTGAGATCGAAATGAGCTATATACACATTCCAGCTCAAAATTAAAGCTGGCAGAACAGAGTGTAATATGGGACTACACTATCCTTTTTAGAGTACACAACAGAGAAGCAAGGAAAGAATATTCCTAATTGTCTTCGATCTGTTGACAGTGAGCTTTTTAGAGTGTGAAATTCCACATGAACAGAAAAAGGTTATGTCAATAAGGACAAGAAAATATAATAATTTTTACATTTTAGTTGTGTAGCTGAATCATATGTCTACTGAAATTGTAATATCAATGATGAGTCTGTCTGGTTTTGTGTCATCAATAAATCAGGACCCTGTAGCTCTGTGACTCAGATATCCTTCAAGAAGATTTTTCTACCTTGTTGGTTACACTTTTGGATGCAGAGCTACCTTTTTTGTTTGTACATTAATTGATCATAATATGCAAATAATTACTGTAAATGTAATTGGTCAAAGAAAATGCTGTATTCTACTTAAGAATTTCCCCAGTGAATTGCATCTCTATTCAAATCACACAGACTTTTTATCACACTTGTGTTGCCTCAATGGGAGAGAAATACCAGCTCTTTTCCCTTTGGCTAACAGATGAATTGTCCTCTCTCTTTTATCCCTTGTATAAACTCAGGCAAATGACGAAAAATTGCAGGAATAGCAGCTGTACAGTACTGATCCAATTGTCTAAAGTGAACAGAACTGCTAGAAGGCATAAAACTTGTGGAGTGCACTGATTTCTTTGTCACCTGAAACCCTGAGAAAACAATTGTTTTGGTGACAACGCATGGTTTCTGAAAGGTTGAGGTTATGACAAAGGTGGTTAAACGATGGCCTTTGAATTGCATGCAGATTGTGAAAAATTCCAGTACAGCATGTATGTCATATCTGCAATGTATAATTGGTTGTTTGGCTGTGCTAGCACAAAGGCTGCTGGGCAATTCATATCCATAGCTGCAGAAGAAAGTGAACTGGCATCGCTGGGCCTCTTGGGACCCAGCTATGCACGGGGGCTGCATGCTACAGCCCCCTGCAAAGCCACTGCCACCTGTAAACTGCTACTGGAGCTCACTGAGGAGGGCCCTGCTAGGTGAGACAAAGCAAGTGCCCAGGACAGTGTATTGCTGTGCACGGCAAAACGTTTATGCCCCTTTTGCCCATTTTTACCTTACGATTGCTGCTGCAGCAGGGTGGGGTGTTAGATGTTACTGCACTGCCCCTGGCAGGTCAGTTGGGCAATGACTTTCCCTTCTCCGAGGTCCTCTCTTTCTCCCATTCTTCCTATCCTCCTTCCCAACGCGGGAAGAGCAAGTACCACTTTGCTTACGGTTCTGGCTCTGAGTTATGCTCAGCCACCTGGAGGTGATGGCATGTAGCTAAATGCTCAGGAATTTATTCTCCTCCCTTCCCTTGAATGTGATCTAACCACTCTCCTGGGTTACTTTCTTAGACCTGCAAGTACAGATATGCTCATCTTTCACAATTATCATCAGTGTCAGTGGAAGGTGCTATCTTCAATAGCAATTGCAGGTGCCATGCAGCTAACAGAACAGGGAATTTGACATTTAAACAAGACGAACCATTGCATGTGGCATGTCTTGAATATTACTCACTAGTGTGGAAAAGACTGAGCATGGTTACTTATAGTTACTCCAAATTTATTTCACACGACAACTATGTACATTTACATGCAGTAAATGTACATATATACTTTGCCATTGTATTTTGCTCCGGAACAAACAAATGCAGTTCATCTGACCCAGCAATAAACCACCATCTGAACAAGTAACATCAGGTACTTTTTTTTCACTGAATTATTGCGGTCAGTATCTATCACCCTGACTTATGCTGAGAAGCACATTGCTATTCAGGTAGTTGTTGATTTCTGTGGGTTTGGTAACGCTGTTCTCAGCATGCAGGATCACAGAGAAGGTGAACTTTCTCATCAAATTTTCAGCAGCTGAAGACTTGCTAAGCTCTTTAAGAAAACTGAAACAGCAGTGGTCATGTTACAAGCTCAGGCCCTGACTTTAGAGTAATCTTATGATACATTAAAAGTCTGAAGCCGCCTTTTTTTGCTCATCCAAAAGCTGCAATGAGTAGCGAGGCTCAGCAGGATACATCAGGCAGGCTTGGCTCATGTTTTAAATAGCAATAAAGAGCTTCAAAGTTCTTCAAAGAACTAGAAAAAAAGAGCTATGAACTATCCTTCCGTTTTGTGAAATAAATGAGGTCACACCTTCAGCAAAACTATATTATTTTGCTACTGACTCAATGTATCAGATGACTAATTGTGACTAAACAATTTTACAAGTAATGCAGCAATTGCATAGCAAAATCAGAATGAATTCAGCACCTCCTGGAGGCTGTGAATCAAACTCCACGGCAATGTGACAGGCACTCTAAGTTACAGGCGATGAAACGTAAGGGAAGCTGATTTGAGGCAATTTGTGCACAGAGACAGCAAAAAGCTCTCTATAGAAATTGGCTACTTCATTTTATTTCTTTCTAAACCCAGATTCCAGTCATTTCTCTAACTCCCACACAGGTATCAATTCCTCTGAGAAACCTATCTCACTGCAATAGCTTTGTTTGTTTGCATAGTTCAACTAAGGTGAAAAATACATCTCAAAATGGGAACTGTGTTATAATTTTAATTATGTAGCAATTCCAAGCTGATCACATTGTATATTGTATTCTAGAGTATCACCTGCCTGTGGAATATTAGTATCAGGGTCTATTCCTGTTATTTATAAATATGGTATAAACTGAAATTAGCTGTCAGTTCTGTTCCCAAAACTTTGTAAAAATTCCAGATTTTAGAGTCTTTATCTGAATAATGTAACTAATTATATTTTTTCTTTTTATGAACTATCCTATTCTATTGAGGACCACCATTTGTCACAATGTTTGGCAAAGGCATTTTCAGTTTATAAAAGAGACTCTGTTTTAATAATTTGTCCAAGGAAAATCTGCAGGTCCTCTGAGAATCATCTTAGCACATGTGGAATAGGCCCCTTTTTTCTAGCAGGAAAGAAAGTAGCATATAAATGTTTTACTAATGTGCTGAAGGCTACATTTTATCCTCATGCAATATTAGCTTCTGAAGAAAATTCTCAGACTATATTAAGGCATAAGGTGGTATAGTCTGTGATTACTTGGAAAAGTAAAACCTTGTTTTGTCTGTCACTCCTACCCCCATCTTCCTGTGCAATGGCTGTTTTCTCTTTTCAGAAGCTAAAGCAACACAGACAAACCTTGTTTCCTGAATGACTGATGGGGTAATGAAAATTAATAGTAGCCCCTACAAACACCATTGATTTTTTAAAATCTCAAAGACTGACACCTTATCATTCTATTTGAAACAAGCGTATGTCTGTCTGTTGTAATAAATGTAGTTATGTGTGTATACCCTGATACCTATGAGCATTGTCTGCAGACTCTGAGGCGCTCAGGGGCATATTTCAAATTCACTTCAACAAGGGCACCAGGCTGTGTTATAAGGATTTCGTAAAAAATCCATCCCTTAGAATCTTGTAAGTAATCTCTCGGATATCCTACAGGCTTTCTTTCATAAAGCTTTCAACACAGAGTTGAGTGGGCTATGCGCGTGTGTGTGTGAAGCTGCCCTGATTGAAATGCCAATATTCTCTCTCTCTCTGTGCTCTGAAATTTACTATTGCAATAAAACGGAAGCATTCCCTTGCATACCAAACTGAAGTGGCTGTGAAGAACAACCACTGAAACCCCTTATTTATTTCATGGTTTCGGTTTAATTGACAGCGTTCAGTCCTTCCTACTGGCCCATCATTGTCTCTCTCTCCTGGAGATTCAGTCTGGATTCAGTGTACAGCGAATTCATTACTGAACCTTCCCTCTCTGAAAGGAAGGGGAAAGAAAGAAGTCACACTGTAGTTAGAATCACAAGCATCTAACATTAGTATTTTCATCTACTTTTTTTTTTTTAACTTTTTGGTATTTCCCAAAACACCTCCCCCATCTCCCAGTCTAGATCTCTGTTGAGGGAGAATATGTTAAGAGGATATCTATCTATCTATCTCCCTGACTCCAAATAACCAGTGCCAGAGACAGCATAATACAAATATGTCTGAATAATTCATGAAATGATTGATGGGCAAAAAATATTGCGAACAGTGTATTTTAGGCACATTATTTAATCAGCAGCAATAAAATTGCTCATTTTGTAAAGAATATGAATAATTTATTTTAATAGTAAAGGATGAGAATTCCTGTAATGCATGATTTGTAAGAATGACCCAACCACCTCTAATCAGAGACCGGGGAGCATGTGCATGAGTAGCACGCAGTGTACAAATATGCAGGCAACAATGAGAGGAACAATGAGTTGCTCTGAATGGTGAAGGGTCACTGGTACCTACCAGTCCTTCTGCAAGAATGGGGCCCAAAAAGTGTTTGAATTAGGTAGGGCAACTGGCATGGTGTAAAATAAAGAGAACAAGGAGGCAGATTTGGTAAAATTTTGCCTTACTTGGGGAAATAAAAGCAAATATTACCTGTAGAGAACAGGCGGGGGCGGGGGGGCGGGGCGACACACCGCACATGGAGTGCAGCTGCTACATTAAAAAAGTGTTGGGGAAAAGATGTGGTAGTATATTAGGGAGTACTGTGCTACAGAAGGTTTTTTTAATACTGAACACACAACACTTCTAATGCTCTTTTTAGTATAGTGCAGACCATGTGGGGGAACAAAAGATCCCCCAAAATCTGGCTTTCTGGTAGCTCTCTCCTTTCATGGGACAAATCATCTTCTAGAGTTCTCTCTGACGTGTATGACAGTAGTTGTTGCCTGTGGGGACCACATAGCCTGGTAGGGATAGTATTCTGGAATAAGATGGTTATGGACCCTAGGATAACCACTAAGAAACTATTAATTTATTCTGCACTTACAGCTCACCACATTTCTAAAATATGTCAAAAACATGGTAAAATTTAGGGACATTTGCCTCTGGGATTTCACAGCATACCAGCATGGGGACTTCTGGTGCAAGCAGAACTCTTGATTTTGAATTTTTTCTTTGTAGTCATTAGCATTAAGAGAAAATGGAAGAACAGTGTATAAAACATTATTTATTTGAGCAGACTATCAGGAATGGAAAAAAGAAAGACTCCTTGAAGTGAGAATAAACCTTTCTTTGGCAGATTAGCTGCTGGCTTCTAAATCTTCCTCCTGAGAGGAAAGTACACAGGAGGTAATAGGATATTATGTCTTTCCCTTCAGCTAGCTGTTAGCAGATTTGCAAGAAGTCCAGATCGTCCCTTTGGTAGTTCTCATGCCCTGTTTTCAGACACCAGGGTGTGATAAGTGAGGCATGGGCCTTGGGTGAAACTTTGGCTTCGCTGAGGTTGATTCAACAATTCATTGACTTAGGAGGCAGGATTTCAACCCATGTTCCCCACACAAGGCACAGGCCAGCCCTTTATGTTTAATTATAAGGTGTGGATTGTTCAGCAGCATTTTACACCTGCAACAAAAAGAATCTTCAGGCAAATCTTCATGGGTAATTGATGTGTTACTCCTCCTTTGCTGGATGAGAAGTAGTGGCTTGACATTACCCATGTCACTGTCTTTCTGCCATTTACATTTTCCCCTCTGTAACAGAGAGCAAGGAACTTCACAGATTCTGAAACTAAAATAACAAGAATTTGTGTATGCATATGAAATGCGTTTGCCAGTACAGTGCCATAGATAAAAATCACAACAAATATACTTTAGAGTAAATGAATGAATGAAATTTAAGACTGAAACTACAAAATAAATTTGGACTGGCTTTTTTTTCCATGGGGGGAACTCATTAGACTGTGAAAATTAATCACACTGTACCTTACCCCACTGGCAGGACATTACTCATTGCAAAATAATTCTGTTGTTTTGGGACTTTGCATGTATAGTAGATTGATGGTGATTCAGTGTTTACTGAGATTTTTTGGTTCGCATCTCATTTTTGTTTATGCCTACCAGATAGTCTTTATTTGTCATATGATTTCTTAGGAAATTTTTTTTAGCTCAGATTTGAGTGTCTGCATGATGAAGATACTCTATAAGTGAAAGAAGAAATTGAGCAATATTAAACATCACAGAAGACAAGTGATTGTTAAGGGTAAAGAATGGAGATTATGATTACAAATAATATTTTAAGAGAAAAGCCTGAACCGATCTGGATTTTGATTCTAGGCATAAGATCTTCAACCAAAGTGCATACCTTTCTGTGTTCCTAGTCTTGAACTTGGGGATTTAAAGTTAGGAAAAAAGCTAAAGTAGGTCAATTTCTAAGAAAATTTTTTTGATAGTAAGACTTCTTTTCTTCTAAACAAGCCATTAAAATCTCATTGCCTGAGACATCTATGTGGAGAAGCCCAGAGTGCCTAACACCGTTTTATAAGCATAATATAGGAGCAGTATAAGAAGCAATATCTGCCTAACCCTTTTAATCCCTCCTCCTCAGCATAGTAGACTGGTTCATGTTAAATCCACTGGGCCCAGGTTCAGTCCTCACTGTTGAGTGTTGCAGACATCAGTGTTACAAGTTGGCTTCTTGTATGAGAAACAAATATTGCCCCCTGGTTTCCAGCAAGAGACATTGACATTATGGTATTGCTTGTTTGGGCAATATTGATTGTGCCCCCCCTCCCTTTCTTGAGTCTCTTTCTGGAATAGGAAAGGCATACAAAGATGTTGGAACCCGTGACAAATCTTTCCTCATTTCAGGTAGCGGAACAGTTGTTTTAGTCTTAAATGGCTGAAGCTTTATGAACAGGAGGTCATACATCAAGAAAGAGTTTTCTCACAGTAGATATCAGAAAAGCTTTTGAATAAATTCCCAGCAAAAGGACATCTTGCTATGAGATACCCTGATAATTATTCCATGTACAGACATAGAAATTGGCATAAAAAACTCCTGGGTCTGTTAATCTTGCAAAATTCAGCTAATAGTCAGATATGTTCTTCATGCAAATTAAAATGAAAATATAACTAATACAGCTCCATAAATATATATAGGGAGAATAGCCTTAGATAAACCCATGAGGCAAAAATACTAACTCCAGAAGTCCTTTTGTTTCTGTCATGAAGCTAACAATTATTTTCCTTCAACTATGTATCAGTAAGTCTTGAGACATGATGCTGAAGGAAGATTAAAATAGAGTTTGGGACCATACACCATTGTCACAAAAAAAAAGACAATGCAAACAAGAATTAGTTATATCACAGCACTTCGTTAAAGTTTAACAATGAAGAATAGGAGGCAGTGGTACTAATTGCTTGGTACAGGCTACGAGAGGAAAATTGTTTTCTGGTAAACTGAATTAAATCCAGAGTGACCAGAGGACATAGTAGATGGAGTTGGTAGTGAAATATATTCAATAACCTCTAAATCTGTCTCCTTAAGTCAGTTGGTAATGGCAATATTAATAGCACTCATGGTTAGAAGTCTTTCACTAAAATGAATAGAGCTTTGGCTGGAGTCTCCACTTCTTTCACAGAGTAGGTTATGTAGTTTTAAATAAACTTCCTATTTCCTCACCCAGGATATGGTACTTCCCATTGAGAAGTACTCAGGGTTACCTAGGAAGAATCAGAAATGGTTCTATGAGAGGAAGAATGGGGGACAAAGCAAGCAAAGATTGGGAGATCTGGAAACCCTGAAAACAGACATCAGATATTTTGCCAACAAAAAGAGAAAAAGCATTGGTGTATCTGGAGTATGGACAGCAGCTCTGATGACTGATTAAGACTGTGGTATGTCTATACTGTACATTACTAAGAGCTGAAAAGCAGAGAGTGGTTGGTGTTTATTCAAGTTGATCATTTCTATTCTAGCTTTTACATGTACTGTATTATCCAAGTAGTTTCCTCAGTAATGTGACACACGTTTAAGGGGCTCACAGGAAAAAGAGACTGGTGACATTTCTGAAAAGATATACCTGGCCTTCAGCAGATAATATTTTATGATGCCTTTTCTATTTCTTGATTCTGTATTGACACCTTTCCTCCCTCCCCATGCGTTTAAGTTCTCCTGAACAAGTTTTCATTTTGTAGAGTCACTACTGAAGCTGTAATCACAGCTGGGTTGGGCACCATGTCTCACCAGCCCAAGGCAACTCAAATTCATTGTTTTTCTGGGACCCACTGACAAACAGGAATTACAGCATCCCTTGCCCTTATTAACACACACTTTTTTTCTGACCTCTTTCACTTTGAGTAAGATAAAAACTGTCACAACTGTCTTCAGGCAGTAATTTTTCAGTAGCCATTGGTGAAAAGAAGCACTGTATTTTAATATCTGTGCATTCTTATGTGGAACAATGTAGTTATTCAGAATTAATACACTTTCCAGGAATTACACAATCCTTTTGTAAAGTTCTTTGTCACAAATCTACAGCTATGCCTTTAAAGATATCCTTGGAGAGATTTAGGAAAGCACTTGTTTGCTCCTTTTTAAATTAGAAAAAAAAAGAAAAGCATGTGAATTTACTACTGTTATTAGCTTTGTAATACGAGTGGTATATGCCTCATCATAAAGATCTTTTCTTGCAATGGAATGGGCAAGAAAAGTTTTTTTTTGTTTTTCTTCCTAAGAATCATCACTGTTTTGCACAGCTCTCCTCTGGCTTGTAGGTGTCATAGTCAGAATATGGATGAAATAGATAAATATTAGTCTACTTACATGAAATAACTTTCTGAAAAGCAATGCTTTTGCTAAGTAAGTAGTATTATTTATTGAAGCTTTGGAAGTGGAGAAACTACTCTAGTGTATAGACAAGCATACAATATAAAGGATTTCACTGCACATTCCCTACCTCCAAAGGTGAAGTTTTTCAGGTTTCTCAGCTAAAAAATTTTTTTCTCTTAAAGTTTTATCCCAAGGCCTCCAAATCTGAACTTGCTTGTCTTGATCCCAGTCTTCATCCATTCTCCCTCTCACTCTTGCTTAGTATCTCTCTATCTTGGATAAGACTCAGAGAAGTGGCTGAGAAGACTGAAAGAGCAGCATATACCTCCTCCCCTTGAGAGAATAGAGTTGTGGGCTTGGCTGAAATAAGGCCACAGGATGAAGCTGAAGTGAGTATAAGGGAAACATCTAAGGAACCTAGTAGTATCAAATACCAATTCTCATACTCTGTTGCTTGCTAAGTAGTTTTAGGGTAAAGCTTAGATTTACCCAGGCTAATTTCAAGCCCTTTCCTGAACACTTTAATTAAAAATGTTATCACACTGTATAATTGATGCAATGTTCAAGCATTGCCAGGAGAACACTGGGCTAACTAAGAAGTCAAGTTCTCTCCAGCTGCAGTGGAAGCTAATTATGAACTGACATGACATCCAAGGTAAATATACAAAGTCACATGGAGTAAAACTAGGCCAGTTTCACATTAACAATAAGATATAGTAGGATCTGATAATGTGTAGGCTGCTTACATAAATGTTATTTAATCTACCATTGCTATGCAAAAAATTTTATAAATAGAGTACAACTGCTATTCTGCTTGGCCAGTCCTCAGCTACTATGATTTGTAGAAAGAGCATAATTTTTTTCCAGTGGAAGTTTCAGTGGGAATTCTAGTTTATCAAGGACAGAGGCATTGGAGCCTTGGACATTTGTAAAACATGTAAAAGAGTGAACACTTGGTAACAGCTTTGGGAATGTCAGTTTAAAGCTTTCCCTTTAACAGCTACCTGAAAAATGGGACTAGAAAAAGAAAGTTCTATATCCTATGTGTAAATGTGCAGTGCAAGAAGAATTAGAATTTAAAGAAGATTTAGCCATGTGATTAATTAGAATTGTTAACTTTCTGTCTTGAGCCTTCTCCTCAAAGGCGAGAAGAAATGGTAAACCATTCTTTGATATCATTTGAAAAATATCTGATTTGTGATGTAGGACCCAGGGTGGTAAAAACAGAATCCTTGGTTAGAACCATGAATGCCTTTTCTGGTTTACTGGATAAATCAGTAAAAGACTTCCATGCTTATTACTGTAGACATTCATTTATAGAAAGACCTATTTAAGGATTTCTAATTACTGCAGCATGAAACCAGACTTTAGTAACTCTGAATAGGAAAGACCCATGAAATATATACTGAGGACCCTAGATCTTGACATTGCTATGACACATGGATCTATGTATTAATTTACTCATGTATTTCCAGATAATGATACAATCTTGTGCAAGAATTTTAGGATGCAACTAGAAATCACACTCAGTTGTTCTTGGAGCTGTATGGCTTCTTCAGCTCAACATTATTATTTACCCCTACTTTCTGGAATAAAGAATTCAGCATTTCTGTAGCTGTTAAGGAGCTAAAGGCTGCATTTGGAAGAACTAATGGGTGTTTATAGTAGATTTTCAAATCCAGTTTCAATACCTGGATATTTCAGTTCTGATCCAAATATTTTAAAACCTTCTTAAAGTAGTCTAAATGACACTTTGAAGTTCATGCTCTGTAACAATCTGTGTAATGATCACATTACACAGTGAAACACTTCACCATGCATTTACTCCAGACTGTTAACCCTTAGTCAGCTGTATCACAGTGCAACTTGAGGCCATTTCCTCTCATTC
>NW_010516246.1:0-17919 GCF_000687285.1 Phaethon lepturus
TTCTGTGATTCTGTAACATTAAGACACAATTACTTAATTTGAAAACCTCTACCTAAAAAGATAATGCTTCTTATTGAGTGATTTAATTAATGAAATTTTATGTCACAGGTGACCTGCAAGTCAGTTCAGCATATCTATGTAGGGAGCATCTTAAGTTTAATGCTGACAGATTGGGATTTATTTCCAATAGCAGAAGACTCTTTATGAGTGACTGTGGATTAATGCATCCTTGGCAAAGACTTTTGTAAATTCAGGACTGAGTACAGTAGATGAGAATATTCTGAAGACAACTTGAAATAAATTTTACTAATCTATTTAAATGTACATGGTTTTGATAGTTCATTTGGAGGGGGAATTAGCATTTATTTCCATTTGGAGCATCAACTTATAATAGTAGATATTATCAAAGCATGCAAATTTAATTAGGAAGTAATTAAAGAGCAAAGTAACATCAAGTGTGTGCAACAATTTTCTTCTTCCTTTTTCAGTCTAATTTTGGCCTTGACTTAACATAAATGCACAGTTTATGGAGCACTTCTTTCCAGTGGCATAGAAATCAGGGGTTGCATGAAGTCTTCAGGACTCTTCCAAATGACTACGGTCAAGACTTGGGCTCTCCAACAGAGCTTGCGTGCGGTAAATGAGACTGTATTTATTTCCTTGATTTCATTGTCTTGCTTTAAAAAAGCTTGAGTTGTTGATGTTAAACTTTCCTTGCTTTTAAATTCTACCCGGTGCCAAATTGTTGAAGCTCTTTTTTGGTGTTCTGCCTCTTCATGTATAGGATGCTTCTAGAGGAGATGTGAATGCAGCTGCAGCTTAAGCAGTTTCTCTAGGGTGATGTGTCTTTCTATTGTGCCTGGCTGGCACTTCGTATATATATCTTCTCAGTGCTTTGCTATGTGGAGAAGAATCTGGCTGAAATGCAACCAATTAAAGACTAGAATTTTTCAGGTAAGAAGGGACTGTTGTCTGGAAGTCATAGGAGTGCATGATGCCTGAGATATCATCTGTCAATGGTTCTGTAGTTTGATTGCTTTTAGCTCTTGGATGACTTCAGTGGAAAAGGGCAACATATAAGAGTTGTATCTAGTAAGGTAGCTGTAATGATCTGTCATTATGACCCCTTTCATGAGGATCCTCCCCTTTGCTGTTGCTTGTGAAGGCATGTACGTTTTGAGGGTTGGCATGGGACTTAACATGTTGTCTCACAGAGTAGGATATCTCCACCTTCCCCCCCACTTTTTTTCCCTCCTCTCTAAAGACGGTTAGTTGTTGGGAATATAAACTAAAGCATTCACATTGTTTTAGCTTGGTTATAATTGGGATTGCCCACTCAAACATAGTGTCTATCATTACGTATGAGAAGTTTCATCTGGTTAAAGTGCTTATCTGTTCTTATGCATTTCTGGAGCTTGGAGACAAGGTATCATCTGTGCAGAATTTCGTGCCCTGAATTGTGCTTTTTTAAAAAATAGTCATAAAGCAGAGACATTTGTAATTGAGATCACTACATATAAGATCTTCCCCCTCCATGTCCAGAAAGTTGTGTTTAACATGTGGTGGTGTTTCCTGCCCACCCCCCAGCTCGTATCATCTTTCTAGCATTGCTTGCTTACCAAGCTGTGTTACACTTGCTCTTGGGGACAGCAAGAACACAGAATTATGGATGGTCATATTCTGTTTTAAGTTGAAGAGGGATGGAATAATAGTTGGTGTAAATTTTTTAAGCAGTCTGTGGTGACAAGTGTCATTAGACTTCTGTGTGTCATTTTTGCTGTTTTCTACTGTGAACCTCTGGGGTCGATCTATGAGAAGGTGAAGTGTGTGCCTTAATGCATTTCCTTCTTCATCTTTCTTGAGTATGAGGAGGTTAATGGAGTCTTCACTTGGAAGTCATTCATTTGGAAGTATGACAAGAATGCCAATAGTTGGATTTAAAAACAAAAAGCAAAGGAATCCAGTAATACCTGTGAGGAGAAGAATGTACCCAGGTTGCTGGAGTTGTGAACTTTATTGAAGAAAACAGATGTGGTAGCTTTACTTGTCCCTGTATTCCAGTTTACGATGCTAAGAGCTTCATTTAGCAGAAGTAGTGAAAATAAGCAACAGTAAAGAAAGAGGGCTTTGGAGGGAGCCAGAAACTGAAGTACTCTACCTGATTTTTTTGTTTCTGTGTTGTGTTTTTTTTTTTTTTTTTTTTTTTAACAAATGAGGCTGACACTTCTGTGGGCTTTCAAAGTCTTTTCTTTATCAGAGGGAAACATCTGGATCTTTCAACCTGATCTTACTGTTAAAATAGCTGTAGGTACTCAGACAAGGTATTGCCCACATTTGTATTCCTCCTCTCAAATTCTGTGTATGGCAGAAATATAGTTACCTCACTTATTTCTCATCATTGTAGACAGTGTGAATTCTGATAGCAGAATTCAGCTCCTGCTGGTGATATATGGTCCTGACCTCTTGCTTCACCTGGCTAAAGATCTGCTTTGTCTTCATGTCCTTTGTAGTGCATCTGAAAGTGCACCAGTGATCTAGAGAATGTGTGCTAAGCACACATCTCTCTTAGAAAAGGCAGAAATTGGTCTTGGGTCATGTGATGTTTATGATTTCTTTCTATTAGAAGCAGGATTTTATCTCTATTGGACATGGAGTAAGTACTAGCACTCAATTACTGTAATTCCTAGCAGCAACTCTTTTGGCCTTCAACATCAACACCTTGTTCAGCCTTCCACTGATGTGTGTTTTGTTTCTATGTAATGTCGTCTTCAACTTCTCTCTGATATAACATGTAAGTGAGTTTTGTAACTTTGCAAAATATGGAAACAGGTAGGAAGATGTCTGGGTAGGTCTGAATAGGTTTCTGCTGAGTACCTGTGGTGTATAGCACAGAAGAAACCTGATGCTATTTTAGGGCTTTTATTTTTTAATATTCTGATGGCACTGCTATAGTATGTGTAAACTTGATAAACATAGTTTATCCACAGACAAATACTTGCAAAATATCTTAAATGAGGGAAATACAGCTAAGTTGGAAGTCTCCATAGCATTTGTATTGCTTTTTCAGAAATGAGACATACAAAAAAACAGATTTTATGGTGTTACTTTATCAATTTGTTTCTTTGCAGGAACCAAGTAGTTTGTGACTGATGAGAGTTGTTTTTCAGCACTTTTTGTAGGATGTCTGGTGAGGGAAGCAATCAAATTCTATTTGATTTGTTAAACTCTAGAAACAGTGCCTAGAAGGACTGAGATATTCAGTCAGAATAAAAATAGAGACCTAACTAAAACTCCTGGTGGAATATGGGATGCAGGAGTGCAAATGTTTTATGTTACAGCAAGCCAATTATTTAAATGACAAGGACAAAGAAGTAATGGCAGCTAAGAAAAATTAAATCACACATACAGAGTATTAGAAATTGATTTAAACTTATCAGCATCAATTCTGAAGGAGAATGTTTGGATAAGCAGTAGTCATTAACAAAAATATGTTTATAATAAAAAAGTGCGTTTGTTATAAAAATATATGCTGACCCAATGTATTATGCAGTTGAAAAAGCCAAAAGCTTTTATTCACCTGATGGAAAAATATTTTTTATAATCTTACATAATTACACAAGCTACATAAATAAACTTTTCAAGAAATGCCTATAGATTGGGACTTGTCTGAAAAAGAAAACCTTTGTTAAACTTGATAGTAACTGCTGTGAAGTGTTGCTTATGTTTTTATTGGTCAAGCTCAAGCTGGCCACCCTAATACTATGTTTTGAATAAACAGTTGCAAATGACATGTTCTAACTCTTTGAACCAAAGGAAGCCCTTCAGTGCAGCAGGGAGCTTTATGTAAGCTGTGGGTGGGGGTGTTTTTTGGTGACTGAAACTTGTTTTCTGAATGACACTTGATTTCTGGAAAATAATAGATGTGGCTGCTGCCAGAGTTCAGTGGTGGGTCATGAAAATGAAGTGACTCAGAGCGGGGAGCCGGCAGCGTGGCTTCTCAGTTGTGCTGGCGTCTGCTGAATCACACGCTGCCTGTATGTGCATCAGCGCAGATGTATTCTGGTGGATGAGAAATCATGAAGGTATTTGTTTTGCACAGCAAGTGGAAACATGGCAACTCTTTGTTATATTTGTTACTTGTCATTTACTTTTTCGTGAGGTAATTGCCACTTGATATGCTTTGAAATGGTCATGAGAAGACACCTAACGTGAAATGGTTCTTCACTATGCTTCTCTTCCATTACGGGTTTCAGCAGCCTCTGGAGAGTGTGGGATCTGCAAATGGGAAAGCCATTAGCCGGAGAGCAAGGTGCCACATGTCTTCTCACTGTGTGTCTGGAAAGGTGCAGTCTGATTCAGGGTGAATTTGTGTTCGATCCCGATTAAGCAGGAGATAACCAGCTGCCCCCTTGGCACTGACCAGAAGGGGTTCTCCTTTCTCAGAACTTCAGCAGGTTTTTGTCCGAGCATAGCATAGTTGAAGGACATATGTACACTAGCTGCCGTTTCTGCCTGGGATGCTTCTGAGCCTTCACTAGGTTGGGGGTGCGAGGACACTGGCATTGCTTGAACTGTCCTGGGTGCCTCCAGAGTTTTTCTGTTTGTGACCAGTGGGTTCAAAACTAAGCTATTTTGTTACATAGCTTAGTTATAGTTCTTTGGAGGATGTCAGTCTTCAGATACTCAAGGTTGAAAACTTCGTCCTTTTTCTCATTGCTATAGTATAAATGGGGTGTGCTGTTGGCTTTGCAGCCACTTTTGATAGCTGATGACCACAGGGAGGATTTAAGCTTGGGCAGTACGAAAGATTAGTTGATGTAAGTGAGGTAGGAGTGATTTATTTTTGGCCCTAAGGCATTTAGTTCTTGTTAACTATGTTTAAACAGCACCTCCTGTACCACCACCACCCCCCCGGCCGCCCTGTGTTAATTGGTTTTGAGACTGCAAGTCAAAAAACCTCATTTTTTGAGTTGATGAAGTTGATGAAGCTCATTTTTTGAGCTTTTGATGAAGTATTTCTCAAGCCATTGTGACCCTAACAAACTTAAAATATGGAAGTAGGATAAATGTAAGGGAATCAAGACTTAGAGACAAGGCATTCCAAGTGTGCTGTGGGAATATAGATAAACTAGATGGTTCAGGTCCCAAAAGACTCAGTTGGAGGCATGGTTCCTTAGTGCTCCCACAACATTCATTCTTTTTACTGCACCTAGTTTCTGTTAGACCAAGTAAATAATGCGTATGAAAGAGAGTTGCAAGCTGTCTTCAAGGTTTCACTTTGTAACGGTGTTTTTTTACAATTTTAGCTGAAGAAGATGCTGATACTACCCTTTGATATCTGCTCAAGTAAACTTGTGGGTTTTGAGTACTTGTAGTGTATCTGGGCATTTGAGCTTTGCAAATATAGTAAGTGTTAATTACGTTTGGATTAATTGCGGTCTGATCTGATTTGGCGCCCATTGTCTGTATTGAAAAATAAAAATCTATCATTTTGAACTATTGAATTATCGTTCTCTAGAACTACCTGAAAGGGGGTTGTGGTGAGGTGGGTGTTGATCTCTTCTCCCAAGTAACTAGCGATAGGACAAGACAAAACGGCCTCAAGTTGTGCCAGGGGAGGTTTAGACTGGATATTGGGAAAAATCTCTTTACGGAGAGAGTAGTCAAGCATTGGAACAGGCTGCCCAGGGAGGTGGTGGAGTCACCATCACTGGAAGTGTTGGAAAAACATGTGGACATGGCACTTCAGGACATGGTTTAGTGTGCATGGTGGTGTTGGGTTGATGGTTGCACTTGGTGATCTTAAAGGTCTTTTCCAACCTTAGTGATTCTGTGAACCTGAGTTTGTGATCTAATAAAGTTCTTAAGAGTGAAACGCAGTAGAAGGTAGCAGAAACTACAAATCCCTATTTGTGTTGAGGTTTACTGCCAAACTAGTCCCAGTAACTGTTCCTATGACAAAAGGACCATTTATTTATCCTCTTAGTTTAAATATTTACTTGCTTCTGTAGAGGTAAAAATAAAAGTACTTGCCCTACTTCTTGCTTTTCTGAGTTTTGTGGTCCAATTTCTACTGCTTTACACGCTGTGCACTCACACAGTATTTGGTACCGGCTACTGCCTGCTTATTTTTCCCCATGAACAGTTGCACGACTATGAGATGAAAGTGAGGGGAGTCGAGATGGGTAGAAGCGGAGGATGAAGGCCTTCCATGGGCATGTTGTGTCGAATAAGGCGAGGATACTGTAGAGTGGTTCTCTGGGCTTGATTCTGCTTGGCAGCATGTGCCTGTGGTCTCTCACCCAGGTCTGGTATGAACCTGGAATTCTCGCACTGGCAAAGCAGCATCTAAGATGCTGCATAAATGATGGGCATGGATGCAGCGACACGTGTGAGGCTGGATTCTAGAATATCTGCTGGCCTGAGTTTATCTCGTTTATTTTAGTTATGGTGACCACTGTGGGTGGGTTGCTGGAGCTAATCTCCTGAGAAGATAATTGTAAGCGGATGCTGTGTGGCCTGCGGGTAGGAGAGGTAGGTGAGTTGAAGTAGCGAAGGTGCTGTTGAGAATGCTAGTGGGGTGAGCGCATGAAGTGCCTGTGTGGATGGATCCCTCTGGAAACTGAACTCGTTAGCCCGTCATCCTGTGTGGTGGGGGGAAATTGGTGTATTTTTATAGTTTGTTGCTCAGATGCCTTTACAATTTCCTAGATTAAAATAGGAGTATTCTTTCTAAAAGCAGGCTTCACTCAACAAGCAAGGGTCCTGAGCCTTGCAACAAAATAAACACTGTTTAAAAAGTCCTGAAAGTCCCAAATGGTGTGCCTTGTTAATTGACTTCCCTTCCCTGTCATAGGACTAGCAGAGGGTTTTATGGTCATGGAGGATGGAGTTAGAAGAGAACTTCTTGCTTTCGCTATTAATGCTGAACTCCAGCACTTGCCAGCAAGTTACTTAAGTTTTTAGTGCATGCAACAACATTGTAACAAAAAGTTTTATTGTTATTAAGTGCTGCAACATCTTTCTGAGCAAGTTGGTTGCATTAGTGCTGCCATTCTCACAAAGCCTTTCTAAAGTACCTGATATTGTGCTGCTTTTTTTGACCTGTGTCGATTTACCCCCTGCTAAAATCTTCCCTGCTCCTTTTAATGTACAAAATAATAAAACAACAAATGATGTGAACTGTATTATAAAGTTTCATAGTTGCTTTGGGTATGCCTGTGCTGTGTAGTGCACCGTACTGTGGGAACACCTGAACTACTAGTGCGGAATGGGGCTGAATCAGAATCAGAAGTAAAATAATGGTCTGCCATCTCATGGCTAATTAACCAAGGTGCAGCATTTCACCAAGGTACCTAGTTGTTTGCCAGGCCCAACAGTGAATAGTGCTGTTTTTGCTGCCTCTGCCACCTGCCTTGGGGTAGCGGGAGGATCTAGTCGTGATGGATTCATGGAGTCATGCTGAAGTGAGTGCAGACTCAGTGCCCCTTGTTGGCTTCTGTGTGTCCACTTGTAAATTCCAAGATAAACATTTTACAGCTCTGAAGAAAGAGGCAGAAAAAACTAGGGGAGAGGCCAGGGAAAGCTAGGTGCTTTCAGTAGCTTCACAGTTCGGTTGGTGTCAACGCAACTTAGTTCTTATTCCCCTTCTGTAATAATAAGGAATCACTTAGTTCCTTGTAGAGATGCTTTTGCTGATCACAGGCTGTCAGTGCATTAATTATTGTGCTTGTGCATTATAGTAACTCTTTTAGCAGTTCACATGCTCTCAGTGAGTATCATTTAATTGGGAAGATAATGCTTGTTTAAGCTGAATACTGTGTGTTGATTTCTAGTTTACTACAGCTCCTTTCCCAGGAGCTATTTAAAAGATTTTTTTAGGTTTGTGAAAGTCCAGTTGTCGTAGGAGTGACTGCTCTTTCATTTCAAAATGGCAAAGCTCTGTGATTTTTTTTTTTTTTTTTTTTTATTGTCACATGTATATTCTAACCTGTTTCCCTTTTACTTTACCTAGTGGAAGAACAGCTTTGGTGTTGAAGAGAAACCTCAGAAAGGAATGGACCCTGTTCTCTTGAAGCTGTTTGCCCTGATCCAAGGAATGCTGTAGAGGTTGGTGATGCAGATGCTTAAGAGCTTTTGTTGAAATTGCCTTTTGATTGTAATTGGCACACTCTTCAATAAATTCTGTGTGTAGCAGTTCATTTGCCTGTCACAGAAAGAGAATTAATTCAGGCACTGTCAGAACACTGTCAGTTTAAAATTGCTCAGCCCAAACAAAATTTAAGGGTTTGTTTATCTGTGTGGATGCTATAGAAATACATAACTGGGTGGTCACAGAAAGTTGTGTGGTGCGATGCAAGCTGCATTAAACTTGGAGGTTTTAATTGATAGGCTTCAGGAAAAAAAAAAGCGAAAATGATCATAATACATGAGATCATAATACATGATTTTTTTTTAGTTTTTCAAGTCTCATATTTTTACTTTGAGAGAATAATACTCCTGCTCTTCAGTAGAATGACAGTCTGGGTGAGGTCCATTCTGTATCCACACAAAGGTAATGTTATCTCTACTTTTGCCCTGAGTGACTTGTATTTCAGTTTTATATCCTAGTTTCTTTGGTTTATGTACAAGCTGGGTAGACTGCTTGCTGTGAGTGTCTTTTCCAATAGCTATACAGTCCTGCTACAAATACTATGGTCTACAAGAGGCATCCTCTTGCAAGCAGAATATTCAACCTAGTTTACTTTCACATTTCTTGTAATGCTAAAGAGGATTAAATGGATTTATCACCTGATGGATTTTTTTTTTTTTTCCTTAACTAGTGAAGTCAAAAAAGCTTGTATAACTATCACATTCAGTAATGCTTTGCTTTGCTGATGCAAAATGAATGTAGCAAGTAAAATTTGTTGGGAAAGGGGAGGTAGGCGTGTTGAAGTGCTCCTAAGCAAGTAAGGTGAATTTCAGTAGGAGTAGTTGAGTTAAAATCTATTAAACCTGTCTGGTTACTGTAAAGGACGTCTAATGTCTGTTAGCTTACTTTAAAAGCATAGATGCATATGGTATGGCTACTGAAAAATAATGTACAAGCTTTGCTAGGACACCCTTTAACATATAAAGCCTTTTGGAACAAAAAAAAAAAAAAAACCCCACAGTGGAAAAAATGCTGCAGCATGTCACAGACACAGAAAGTGAAGAGGTGACCCAGTGGAAAAAGACCTGTTAGTACAAGGAAGTGCTAGTTGGCCTTGCTCTTTGAGGCTACAGCTTAACCACTGTTCTTGTAACTGGTGCCATTTCTTATGGAGAGCTTTAGTTATTCATATATTCTCACCATATTTATCTTACCTGGTATAAAATGGAGAGTTGCAAAATGTTCAATGGGAGGCATCATTTCTAATTTAATAAAAGCACACAGAAAGACAAAAACCCCAAAACACATCCTTCCATATGAAATCCTGCATTCCAACGTCAATGCTTTCATTTTTGCTCTGTGCTGCTGCTTTAGTTTCCAGTGCTTTATTAATTAATAATAATAATAAAAATCTGTCCACAAGGGCATCTGACAGAAATATGCCTTTTCTTACTTCCATAGAAAATACCTTGCTCCCTTCAACATACTGTGTTGAGATTTTTTTTTTTTTTAATATATTCTGCTTTATGGAGAATAAAAAAAAGATTAAAGGCTCATCTCTCTTGTTAGCCTCCCTCTTGACTTAGTAAAAGCACTTAGTTTCAAGCAGACTGAATGCAGACTGTTTTGTGAATCTGTGAAGACTCTCTTCTTAGTGTCATGATCTGCTGTTCAGATACTTATGTAGGAAATCCTTCCTTGGTACTGTGTACATCCTGTTCTTCCAGTTCTGAGGACATGCAAGAACTGGCAGAGCTTATTAGCTTGGGGTTACTGCTGCTGTGGTTATATTCCTTTCAGACCTGAGCCTGCTATATTTGATTCAGTCAGGCTCTCTGTGGGGCCACGTTGAGGTTCTTTCCAGCTGTGGCATGACTTACCTGCAGCTGCAATGGATAATAGTAAAAGTTGTGATGTGGTACATAAACACATAGAAGATAATGAGATAAGGGAAGACAGCCAACCAACGTGAATTTGTCAGGGAGAAAATTATGTCAAGCTGATTATTTTGCTTCCTTGACAGATGAATTGGATTACTGCATAAGGGAGGGAAGGGATAGAAGTGATACAACTTGAAGTGTATAAGGTTTTGAAGGGTTTTCTTTTGAATTTAATACATGTAGTGATTTTTTTTTTTTAATGGGATCATCTTTAAATCACTGTACTGCATGAGCTAAATTTATTAAAAATGGTTCAGTGGAGCAGTTAACAGGGATTTAGGATCACCTGGAAAGGCATTTAAAATAGGCTGCCTTACTAGCTTTGCCATGCCTGGATTTGTCAATAATGGCATCCGTGATTTAGATGATTGAGTGGAGTCTACTTACAAAATGCGCAGATGATGTAAGTTTGGGAGTAGGCAGTATGGGCACCACAAAGGGTTTATATTAAGGTGTTTGACTTTGTAACTGGGGTAAGCTAAGTGTTTGTGTGTGTTCATTTGACCTGACTCACCCAATGTTTATTTGTTATACCAGGTAACTCTGTGTATATAGCTTAAGTACATCGAGCTTGCTGAGTTGGATGGCCTCTTCCAACACTCCCTTGTTTGTGGTACTTTTCTATCCTTCAGTAAAACTACAGCACTGAAAGCTAGTACTTGAGTGGAAGTGGTTGTTACATTAAAAAATGGCATATCTGGATTTGAGATTTTGGGACACAGCTGCGTTACACCTGTTGAAGATTAGCAACACTCTTGGAAAGTCCCAAGACTCTCTGGTGCCGGAGGGGAGCAGAAGGTCAGGCAGAGTAGAAGCCTGCAGGAGCAGCTGCCTAGCAGTGCCACCTCCCTGCCTTTCCACTGATGGCATAGCAACAGGTCCAGTTAGGCACCTAACACCAGGGTCTCTCTGCTTGGTCTCCGTCATGCAGCTAAAGCAGCTTGTCTGGACTCTGAAAGCAGGCTGCTCCTGCAGCCCCTCTTCTCCTTCCGCATTTCTGTGTGCACAGCCCGAAACATACGCTGCTGTCAGAGTGGCTGTTTCAGGTTCAGGAAGGATGGAGGGGCAGGGAGGGTGGGAGGAGCAGTGCTTGAGGTGTTCATGATGTAGATTATTGTTTGGCTTGAAGATGTACATGAGGGAAAAATAACTCCTGTATCCTTTTTGCTAGGTTGCTGGAGGAGTTATCAGTGCTTCCCTCAGCACCTCAAGCCTTTTTCCTCGCAGGACTTTGCCCTGATGTTGTAGTTCCTTTAGTCTGCCACAGAGAGAAAATGAATGAGTAGGGAGGAGTGACCATATTTTTTTTTTTTAAGAGCCTTTCTGGAATAAGATACGAAACATGGCAATAATTGTCATCTGGGATGGTGCTAGAGGAGTCTGTCATACTGCTTTGTTTTAAGGTCTCTGTGATAGAAAGGGATGTTTGCATGCTGTGCTTTTGCATACACAGTACACTTCCCATAGTTGTCAGGTTACTGTGTAAGATTTATTTGCTGACTCCCTTAGAGGTAAGCACTAATATGTCACACTGGGCCAATTTTTGATAGCGATTAATGCCTGAAACTCCCTTTGACATGTTCCCTTCCATTGGTGATGCAAGAGTCTCTTATGGATGTGAAACATAGTGAGGGGAAAAAATTACCTCTACTGAAGTTAATTCTGTGGAGGTGCTGCGCTCTGGTTCTGCAATCCCTATGGCTGTTCTCCTGAGTTTTTGGAGTATGGCTCTCGCTCTTTGGTATCCTAGCAAATGTTTTTCTAGGAAAGCCTCAAATTAAGTTGATAATAGATACAATTTAGCAGCAGAGACCTGGTGCACCAGTGGTGTAATTGGAATAGCAAGAATGCTGTGAATGTTTTGTGCCCCATCTTATGTCCCAAATAGAGAGTACTGGAAGAGCTACTACTGATAAGTGATAGCCTGTGAAAGGCAAGCCCTAGGCAGTCCCTTGGAAAGACTCTAGGTCCCATGAATTGAAACAAACTGGAGGCACAGTAAAACTTAGTTTTAGAACTTTATCTTGTTTGAGTATAGCTTCAAAAAACTACCTGGAAGAAATCTCAAAGGCATGTTCCTGTAGATGCAGGAATAACTGTTAAAAGTACTCGAAGATGAAACTGTGATGTGCAGCAATTT
This sequence comes from Phaethon lepturus, assembly GCF_000687285.1. Classification (NCBI taxonomy): domain Eukaryota; kingdom Metazoa; phylum Chordata; class Aves; order Phaethontiformes; family Phaethontidae; genus Phaethon; species Phaethon lepturus. Next base: position 12,212 of record NW_010516246.1, read on the forward strand.
TTATAAGTGAGGCAATAGCAACAGAGAAGCGGACTGCTGTCTGGCTGTATTGCAGTGAGTGTTTGTTAGAAATACTGTTTACTCTTCAGTGTTGCTAAAAGGTGACTTTTTATTTTTTTTTTTACTTTTTTTAAAAAAAGAAAGATAAAAAAGTCACCCTTGTAATACCCACATGAAAGAAGTGCTAGTAAGAGGCTACTGCTCTCTGCTTTGCTTCATGGTTCAGGATGATAAAACTTTTTTACACCGGAGTGCATCTTTGCTAATAAGTTGACTTTATTGCTTTGGTGCAATTTGTCAGAGTTGAAACGGTGACTCTTTTGAATGCCATTTCTTGAACTTGATAACAAGAGTGAAGTCAGCACTGTGACTGTACAGTTACTCTTGTGCTGAAGGCTGTTGTTACCGGGATAGGTTGTGGGAATGTGTGTTTCAGTGCATATACATTTTATGTAATACATAACAGTGATTGAATAAATCCCTTTACTTCAGGTACCTGAATATTACTATCCCTCTGAGCTTTGTGTAAATTACTTGGCTTTTAGAGCATCCTTTCTTTGTGCAAATAACAGCTGTTATCAAACAAGTTGATGTAAAAAGCCAAAACACCTTCCTATTTCTCTCACTCCTTATTCCCAGATTGAGCAACCTGGAGTGCGTACTTGAGGGAACATCTGCAAATTCCGACAAAGAAGTAAAATCAAATTAAAGAAAACAATGTATGGTAAAAATGTAAAGGAATATATGGACGTATGAAAGAAGAAGCCTTTGCTGTGGTACTGTTGTGATTAAATCCTAGCATTGAGCATTTATTTACCTAATTTTTTAATGTGTTTTTGTTTGGCAATATATTGCTGTTTTCACTTCATTTATTGCATTGTGGTTGTCTTAAAAATAAATAAGAGTAGTTATCCTCATTCTGTTCATTGCTTAGTGTCAAAGCTTAAAAGGGACACAAAACTAGAGAGCAGGCGTTGAAAAATTTTTGTCACATGTGGAGAGCAAGTTCTGTCCCCAGGTTCTTCGCATCTAGAAATGGCCAAGCACTCTACTCTGCAGGACGTCCAAGTGAGTCCATATACTTTCATCTTTCACGGATGCACTGCAGAAGACAGGACTTGTAATAAATTAGTAGTATGTAATTTCTGTAGCTGTAAATGACATTGCAGCACATTTAATGTATAATTACTGTTGGTTTGGGGTTTTTTTTGCTTGTTGTTGATGTGCGTTTTTCCTTCAGCAAGGAAGAATATTTCCTTAGTGGTGTATATGCAAATGAATCCAAGGGGAGAATGGGAGTAAACTCTGCTTCAGTAGTTGTGCTTTTGCTACGTGGATGTTCAGGCTCTTTTCTGGTATAAATCTAATTAAAAAGTAGTGACCCTTTTTATTTTTTTTGAGTTGTTTGAGCACCCTTCTGTGGCACTGGGAGAATTTTTTTCAGAGAGCTGCAGCTTCGATTCTAACTTGTTTTCTGTACCTTTGGTTATTACTGGAGAAAGAGGCTGGTATGGTGGTGAGACACAACATGCAAGTAACCATAGTTGTTATTAATGGATTTCCTTGGGAAATCCTACCACTTCTGAATAGTAGTTGTTGTTGGTGGTGGTGTTATTAAAACAAAACACCTGGCAGTGTTGATCTGAACCAGCTGTTACACGTTGTACGGTGCTGTGCATGAAAATAGCATTGCAAGCTAGAATAGTAAACACTGTTAAAAAAAGAAAAGGCAGAAAATTTAAAGTTAGGAAAACGCACATTGCATCTAATCTAGATTCTGATAAGAAGTGTCTCTTGCTCCTTTTATTTTTCCAGAATAAGTAGTTCTATTGTAACTGAAATTTAAACTTTACTTTGTCTATGGAGCAGGAGAAAATGCCACCTTGCAAATTCACTTGTAAGCTGTGATACACCATTCTCACTTGCAGTGACTGTGATGCAGACCAGATATCTTTTTACTCGAGCATACAGTTTTTTGGTCTTATTCTGCTGCTTGTGATTTTAATTGATTTTTGTAAAGCAGCTGTATCTGTGGCCTGGATGTTGTAAGGCAGACGTCCCTTCCCCTCAGCTTCACGGTTCCTCCTCTTCCCGCATCCTCGTGCTCGCCGGGAGGGACCAGCTGCGCCCCACAATCAAAGCAGCCTGGGCACTGGTACAGCCGGCGCTGGGGGATGGCGGCGCAAAGCTCTGGAGGTCCGCCTGACTGCCAGAAGGATGTTTACTAATGATAGGCTGGCATTGACTTGTAGGCAGAGGAGCTTGCTGTCTCCGATCAGTACTATCTTACAAGGAGAGGATTTGAAAACTAAGATGCTTGCACTGAACTTCAAGAATTCGAGGTAGGATGAGACATAACGAATACAAACTACTGGTGTTTCTTTGCATGATAATTTTTCCCCCATAGGCTAGCATTTAAATTAGATGACTAGCTTCTGTGGAGTTGTACTTCTTTTTGTCAGACTCTTGTGGACTTGTACTTGCTGTTATAAAGAGAAACTGAACCAAATGACAAGCTGAGGTTTAGTCAAAATGTAGTGGTATTTTGAATAATGTAAGTAATGTAACTGTGCATAATTTTCTGTGTTTAGGATGTTGGCTGTACAGAAATAAGTGAAAAAATAGGTAGATTGGATTCATCATTCCATTTAAGGAAGAAATTAATTGCTTTTAGTTTGTCATGTGTGTAGTTTTCAAAATACAGCTAATACAAGCCTGTTCATGAGTGCAGTAGTTCTGCTGTAAAGCAAGCTTGTTATAGACTTGTAGTAGACAATGTTAATGGAAATATAAAAAAGTTGGAGAAGAACCCATCATATTAAAATAGCAATTTGTCTGTCTCTGAATGCTATAGGCTTCATTTTTTCTCTCTGAATAAGAGAAGCTCACTTGTTGGGGATTTTTAGCTGTTGTATTTAATCTTGCAGTATACTGCATAGACTTCTGTCGAGTAAGCATTTATTCACTGTGAAATATATGTTTCATTTTGGCATTATTGCCAAGCAGGGATAGAACATGGGTAATGGAGAGGAAAACAAAAATATTTTTGAAAGTAGTTATGATAAATAATATATATACCAACCCCATTACTGGCAATAAAAAGTAAGGTAAATAAGCATGGGGTTTTGAAAATGTGGCAGCTTTGTCCCTGTATGAGAGATTCCAACTTCAATGTCCAAGAATATCTGCACCCATTCCAGTCATTTAATGAGTGTGCTAGTGAACACCAGGAAAAAAAAATCAGCAGTACTAAATACTTGATTGAAGACTGGGGAGAACTGGAAGAATGCATTCATTTGAGCAATTAATACTGCTTTAAAAGTTTGCAGTTTTAGACAGCTTGTAGGTTTGTGTTTGTGTTTTCTTTTGGGGTGGGTGGTTGTTTTTTTTTTCCTTTTTCCTGTTTAATCCTTTATCTGACACATTCACTGCTAGTGACAGAATTCTTGTGGCTCTGATGGGGTACTTCTAAATCAGAAGAGCTGTATCCTGCCTTGGTTCTGTCCCAGTCTTCCTCTGCAAGCCTGGTAGCCCTCTTGACAGACTACCCGGTCATCTGGGAGCAGCAGTGTCTCTTGTGTGTTAGTGGCAAGCTAGAGCTGTTTTCTGTAAGGAAAGATTCACAATAAGCTATTTTTTGTCTTTTACTCTTCGCTCCATGTGAGGCTGCTGAGAAGTGTCTCCATGTGCAATGTGGGGAGGCTGTTTCCAAAGCCAGGGCTGAGAGCTCAAGGTGAAGTCTAGCTCTGCCTGAAGTCCTCAGGGTACAATGTGGTGTTTGAAGGCTGAAGACTATCATCCCCAGAGGATCTTCTGCCAGCCAACAGAGAGGGGGCAGGGGAGGAGCAGAAAAGAGGGAAGCTGAGGAGAAAAGACAGTGGTTTTCCCCCATCGTTACAATACTTTAGTTACATGAAACATAGGAATCTTTACTGTTTTTTCCCAGTGGCAATGCATCTGCTGGAGCAGCAAAGCTGGTGAAGGGTCTACAGCACAAATCCTATGAGGAGCAGCTGAGGGAACTGGGGTGGTTTGGCCTGAAGGGTCAGGGACAACCTTATCACTCTCTACAACTACCTGGAGGTTGTAGTGAGGTGGATGTCACAGTCTCTTTTCCCAAGTAACAAGTGATAGAATCAGAGGCAATGGCCTCAAGTTGTGCTGGGGAGGTTTAGGTTGGTTATTAGGAAAAATTTCTTCACCTAAGGGGTTGTCAAGCATGGGAACAGGCTGCCCAGGGTTGTATTTAAAAGGTATTTAGAAGACATGTAGATGTGGTGCTTGGGGACGTAGTTTAGTGGTAGACTTGGCAGTGTTAGGTTTACGGTTGGACTCGATCATCTTAAAGGTCTTTTCCAACTTAAATGATTCTATGATCTTATGCTGTATGGTATGTAGCGCTTGGTTCCAGTGGAGCTCAGTGGATGTCTTTGGACTGTCCTAGTTTCAACATAGGGGAATCCCATCTAAGAAAAGTCAGTTCAAGAGTAGTCCATTAAAATGCCATTGCCCACGGTGCCCAGCTTCCCCATGGTGTTTATAGAAGGGCCTTTGCCTGGAGGGGTGTAGGGGGTGGTCAAGTTCAGCAGCGTTGGTTACAGACACACAGTGGAATAATGCAGTAGCTGGAAGAAGTTCCTTATTGTTTAAAAGGCAGTAGTGATGTGTAAGCAGGTATTCCTACTGCATTTCATACATCTCTGGTCTGAATTACTAATTACAAGGTCTTGGGCTGTTTTGTGTTGTTTTGTTTCACACTTAGGAGTGCTATGAACATGCAACTTAAAAGAGGTTGTGATCATTCACCCTTATGTGCTTCCTATTGCTTCAGAAATAAACAAGCATTTGTGTCCAGGGTTTAATGCTGATTTTAATGCTGATACGCTGCTGTTTCTGTTGTGCTCTTTCTGACTAGGTGGTAGCAGAGAGAGGAATTTTGTTACATCAGCCAAAGATGTGCTGGTAGGATCATTTTGTTGTTTTTCTTATCCAGGTTTTTAGAAGGAAGGGCAGCTCTATGGAGACAAATTTTACGCATTTTCTACTTACTGCACCTTCATATGTAAAATTCCTAAAGGCAGAAGAAACATTTTACGTGGCTGGAGAAAATTCACGCCTTAGATTGCTGCTGGGAAGAAAAAACAATACCACCACCACCACCACAATTGGGGACCCGCTTTGCATAATACCACGCTCCTTTTAAAAAAATATCTGGTGACTTTTTTAGCTAAATGTTAGAACTGTGCTTAGACTTACTATTGTCACTGAACATGCTGTTTGGGATTACCGTGTTTAGTGCATGGCCATACTGCTTAGGTGTAACAGCCTGTCCACTGTTCCGAGTTCACAGGTTTCCTTCCCCATCTCACACACCACCACTCCCCCCTCCCCTTGCTTGGAAAGGCAAACAGACCAAAGACTTTCCCCTTGCCTAATAACGGCTCATTGTTTCGTTGTTTCTGGTTTGTATTTGATTCTAGTAGAAGAACTTCTCTAGGAAGGCTTTTTTTACTTCGCTGTTTACTGCTCATGCAAGAGCCACCCTCTGGAACAGATTTTTTTTTCCCTATGCCTTTGTTGATGTCTGCATGCTGACCAAGCACACACTTGCCTCTTCAGATCCCAGATTAGTTTGCTTGTTTGTTTGTTATTTTGTCTGCCCCCCCGCCCCCCCCCCCCCTCCTTTTTTCTTTCCCCCCGCTGTTTCC
>NW_010516246.1:17950-28214 GCF_000687285.1 Phaethon lepturus
GCTTCTTAGCAGCATTTTCTCTCCTGAATGGCATGGTTTAGTCATTGCCATGCAGTTCAGGTTGGCAAAGTAAAATTTCAGTTCTACTCTATTCCCAACGTGCTGTGACTGGCATTCTGTTTGTTCAGTTAATGCAAATCAGTTTATTCAGGCCTTCTGCAAACAAAAAAACCCAAGAAAGGCGGCATTCAAAGATGCTCAAGATACTTCACCATGGAACATAGCAAGAACTCATTAATTAGAATTTTCTCTCCAAAATATTGAGGAAGCAAACAGCCCATTCTGTTTTGGTTTGTTTTTTTTTAACCAGTTGTTACCTGTCTCTATAGTATTCGTCAAACTTTTCCTGACACTGCATAGATTAGTTGGTTTGTAAATTTTCGCAGTAATGTTCTGAATCTGAATATTCTATTGATTTTTCCCTTTCAGATGATTTTGCTGAGGTGCAGATGTTTCCCAGATGTTCAGTTCTTCCAGTGTGTGTTCAAAACTAGAACGATGTTTCAATACTTGCTTTCCTCCAGTGTGTTTCAGCTGTAGGTGTTAATAGCAGTACTGAGGTTTGCAGGGTAATTTGAGTTTGCTTTTCTGTTGTCTTGCCAGCTAGCACGTGTGAATGGGGATCATTGACACCTGCAAGACTGTCCAGTTACAAAACTCCAGATTAGTGTTAATCTGGTAAATTTTAGTTTCCAAAAATAATCTGCTGTGTTTATTATGTATGCAGACTGAGAATACTGAAAACCAGAACTTTTATTCTCTCAGTCTGAAACTTAACTTACTAGGCACAATTTTCCTATAAACAATTCTTCCAAAAATACACATCTGTGGAGAAATTTCTCCTATTTTTGTCGTTATCTTTTGTGTCTGTGCTCTAGTCAATTTACACTTTCCTTCTCTGCCTCTCAGGGTTTTTGCATTGCACACATTTTTGTCTCCTCAGTTAGTACATTTCTCTTGTAAATAGTGTCCTTTGCGTTCCTTGAAGGAGAGGAGGAATTGTACGCCCAGAACTAGTACAGACTTTGTTGCAGTCGGGTCTGGATTGCCAGTTTGACACTGGACAGGTCAGAGGAGTGGAAACAATGCCATAGTAGTATGATTGCACAAGCATGAGCAAATAGCTTCTCGGAGCCTCAATGTCTATGAACGAACCACCTGAACATGCTAATGCAGGTCTCTCTTTTCTAACATAATACCTATATAGAGCCACTGCTTTGATCTTTACTGTAACCGATGATTAGGGCTAATGAAACATGGTAAGTTGTGGGGGTTTTTTTTCCCCTGGAGCGACCATTCCTCATCTCCTAAAGCAGAAAGGCTTCTTTTGCACATGAAGAGTTTTATTTGGTCCTCAGCCCTGCAATGACAATATATTTTGCCTTGCACAAATGATTTAAAACCTTCTTCTGGCATAAATACTACCTTTTTTTCCCCAAACTAAGGAGATGCCATAGAGCAAACAGTTTGAGGTATGGAATTTCGGACTTCCTTCATGTCTAGTAAATCCAAACTGGTTTTTGGAGATCTGTGTTTATGTGCAGATAAAGACTTTGCATTGAAATTCACAGATGAAGCTGTTAGAACCCAGCAGTTAAATGTAGATTTTGGGTAGCCTTAAGGATGGACTGTATTTCTTGGTCTCTACTGTTATAGGTACCTCAAAGATGACGTTTTCAGCACCTCTTAGTTGGACATTGATGCAATATTTATTACATGCTATTTGTCTTCTGAAATGTGAAAATTAATTGTGAAACTTTTTCAAAAGCCACTTTGAAACAAGTGGTAGATGTGTCTATTCAAGTGCTTACAAAAGCAGAATTACCTTTTGGTTCTCGGGGTAGTGTGTGGTAGTTCAAGAGGAAATGAGAATTTGTCTTTCATTTTAGTTGAAAAAAATGTAGAGTAAAAAATGCAAAGGCAGAAACCTTAAATGAATATGTGTGGTCAGTCTAAATAGCCTTTATCTGAGCTTTCTGAGAGTTTGATTTGTGGGCATTTGCATTTCTTTAGCTTGATTATCAGTTTATTATTGAGCTGAAAAATGGGAGTCCTTAAGTTTTGTTAAAAATTTGCTTAAAGAAGAGCGTACTGAGAATTGTGTTGGTGCTGGTGACAGATCCTAGTGTGTACTAAATAAAGATGTAGGAAGCCAAAAATTGCATTCTAGATGCTATGTGGACAGTTTTGCTCCTGCTAGGAAAAGACAGCACACGTGCTTGCTTCCTCGTGCACCGTCTCTTCTTTGCTCTCTGTAAAACTGACTTGTAGCTTCTTCCTGTTTGATAAAGCGAGGAGTTCTGAGCACCATACCTAAATATGTATGAACAATGGTTTTAGTTACATCCTTTACCTCCATATGTGCATCAGTAGTCCTTCATGCTAGGTAATGGTCGTTCTGTGCTATTGCACCAAAAAATACAGTTGAAGTAGGCTCTTCAGTTGCAAGGGCATAATGGATGTTGGGTCTGCACTTGAGATCTTAAAGTTGTCTGTGCTTTTTGTGTACAGAAATAGAAGCAAAGAAAACTGATGCAACTTGAACTGTGGTTTGAAGAAGTAGTACATATTGTTTTCAGCTGTGGTAGGATTTAATACTTTGTTTTATGGTCATTATGTTTCAGAGGTGGTGGAAGAAATGTTTGTAGCTTGGAAATATTTTATTGAAGTACTGGAAGTAATTTTGGGAAATACGATTCTGTGGTTATTAATTAAAGAATTAGAAAATGCAGTGGTGGGGTTATCTTCTAGGCATAAGTTATATATTAGTAAGTCAGGGAAAAATAGGCTATATGCAGAAGTAAAAAGCAGTATGTTATTGTCTTATGTGAACAAAATGAGGTGCGAAAACTTGATATAACTGAAGTTCATTTTCATTTAAGTTAATACTAAAGAAGAAATACATGCATTATTATTCGTTAGTGAGGCAACTTTCCTCCATCACTGCAGCATAGGTCAAAAGTATCACTGTTATTTAATTGTTGTCCTTTTTCACTGAATATAAAACATTAACCTTCAAGAGGATACAAACCACAGGAACTCTTCTCTATCAGCACTTGCTATTATGTGTCATTATCATGAATAATTTGTGTGAAATGGACTTAGAAAGAAGACTGATAGTCCATGTTTTATATCTGTATCTTTCTCACTAACCAGTTACTTAAGTTCCTCATATTTGTTGAAGTATTAAGAATTTTCATTTGCAGTGATGTCAAGGCATTAAGGTCAGACTGAGCATAAGAATAGCATTTCTAATGTTGCAAGTAACAAAGGGATTGTATCTTTAAATACCCATCTGATTCGAGTTCAGAGAACAGGAAAAACATGTCCTGAATTAGGATAGCAATCCTTTTTTTTTTTTTTTTTTTTTTCTTTTGAGACCTTAAAGCAAAAAACAACTGCATTGACTTCTCCGGTTTGGACACCACCTGTGTAGTGAGAGACAGAGACCTCTAAGCATCTCTTCAACCTGTAGAAACAAAACAGTATTTCCTTAGTTTGGCCTCTGCACTTAAGTTCATCTTAAAAAGGGAAGGTTAAACTTACAGGTGATTATATAAAGTTCCTTGAGATAAGTTTTAAAATATTTCAGTGCAAAGGGCAAAAAAAAAAAAACAAACCCAAAACACAAAACCCACAACCCTGAAATAGTCGTGTGACCTGGCAAACCCTTGCCTGCACACCTTCCTTAATTAATAATACTTTGCAATACAAAAATTGGAGTGCGAGTTGATAGTGTTTTCCTCTTGGGAGGATTTCTCAATGAAATAGTTCCTCTTTTAACCAGATGACTAGCTGTTTAACAAGAGGAAAACTTAGTGCAGGAATAGGCATTTTTATTACTGCGTCAGCACATTGGTTTTGCTCCTGGTCCTGCTTTACAGGGACGAGGTGATATGCCCTAAATGAGCGCGTGCTGTTTAAGTCTGTCAGGGAGAGCTGATGGCTTCCTTTTCAGCAACACAGCTTCCTTGTACATGGTTGTCTTTGTGTGTAAGTAGTTGGTTTTTGTTTGGTGGTGGTGGAACGGGAGGAAGTAGTTGTGTTCCTCACTTCCCCTCCTGCTGATGTTTTTGCCTACAAAGAGAATTTATTATTCCTGTTCAGTTCTAAGGACAAATGGATGCGTATCTAGCCTGTAACAGCTCTTTATTGTTTCTTTTGAAGGCCAAAAAAAGGTCCCTTTTAATAGTGCATATGATCATCTTTGGAATGTTAAGATTCCCTACCCATGTAGTTAATACTAAAATCAGGAAAGAAACAACAGACGTAGTGTGGAGGGAAATAACAGGTGTGGAATTTACTGATTGTAATGGACTTCTGAGATTCATTGTAGTAATGAGACATCTTAAGTTTCATTTTCCTGAGCTGGTTGGGATGGAGATGTGTGCTGGCGTCCCATTATAACCTCCAAAGAAAGAAATTGATTCCTGTTTCACTGCTAAGCTGTTGATGTAATACCAATATAGTGCCTGGAGATTGTAATTACAAAGCAGATAATTACCTAGCTGCTTATTTAAATAACACCCTTTTGGAACTAGATGCACAGCTTGGTCCTATAATAGCTATTGTGAAAATGTGTTTCATGCAGCTTCTGTCTGTCTGCTTTTTTTTCTTCACAAATGTTTTGATAGCTCTAGTAGTATTACCCATACATTATCATACCCTAACTTGTGTTAATGATTATGTGTGCATGTTACGTTTTTCTCCCAGTGTCTGTCTTTGAGCTTTGTAAGTTGCCGGCATTTTATGTAATATAATTTATGATCCTTTGTCCAACAGCTTCCACTAACAGTAGAAAACACTTCAAAATATTACTTTAAAGGCTAGAAGTTACCTCTTGCACTAACTCCAGTGAAACTTCTTGAGAATCCCATGGGTTCATCTTCTAGGACTCACATTTAAATTTAACAGAAAAGTGAAGAACTTGATGAATGGGTTTATATCAGAGCTGCTCAAATATGTCAACTCTGTTTATGCTTACGTGTAAATGTGCAGCCATCTGACAGCCAGTGGAAGAAAACGAAGGGGTTGTTTAAGGATGCTCATGCAGTGCATTTATGGCTTGCTTCATTTGTCGCTGCATGGAGACTTTTCTACTTCTACTACCAGGAGAAAAACAGCAGTGTGTTTTACAAGAGCAACGTTTTTACTGTTGCTGTCTTTGTGCATGTTTGAAATCTACTTGTCAAAAGTCTTAATTAAGTTTTGGTCCATACAGAGCATGATGATGTGCAACTGCCATTAATTCACCTTTTTAGCTCAAATAGTGGAAGATGAGTGCAGTGGGTCGAACTGCTTCAACCATATGCCTGTCACTGTGAGGCTGCATTGTAGAGCTTCTGCTTACTTGGTTTGCTCTTTCTTTCTATCTAAAAAAGCCAAAGACTCAACAGCTGGAGAGTCCAACTCAAAGATTCCCTATGAGGAGTGTGCCTGCTTGGACCTGTTGGGTGAAGTAACTTGTCAGGGCCGTGTAGTAAAGAATGTGTGGCTGCACTGGTCTGTACGTACAGGAAGAGGGGACACAAGGCAGGGAAGAGCCTTCTCTCCTGAGAACCAGCTTCAGTCTTTGCCTTTTCCACAGAACTCCTCATGGGGTTTTCAGAGTTGCTTTCTAATTGCATCCTTTGTGTACTGGGTGTCTAGCTTCGAGATTGAAAGCTGACGGGGGAAGGACATCAACTGGTCTCTAAGGGGTACAACGCAAGCAAGCAGAGAGATTCAAGCATTACAAGATGCCGTGTAGGATTAGCTACTCTCCGAAGTTTCTTAAACTAGATATCCAGATTATTAGCACCAATTTTAGTGTAAAGGGTATGTGTCTGTTCATTGTGTGTATATTGAGGCTGTTAACATGCCCATGCTGTGGTGCAGATTTATGGATGTTGATTTAATAGCCGTGAGGCATTCTGATCTGGCAGTGATGAGTGGGACAGAAGAACCCATGAGGAAATGCATCGCACTGTGTGCAGAGCAGGCTTTCAGTCTGGGTGCAGTAACCAATGTGTAGCATCACACTTGGAGGGTTAAAGTAACAAAATATGAGCAGCAGCTCACGAAGCGAGAGCTGTGTCCAGCCCAAATGCTGAGAGAGGCAGGAGGCTCTTTGGGGGACGATGGGAAGTGAGTGTGCAATTAAAGACTGTACTGTAATGCATGCGCAGAGCCAGGCCAAATTTAAGCTCTACAAGTGATTACAAGGCAGGTATTCCCTACCTTGTGAGTTTCCTTCTCTTAAGGTTCTTTTGCTGTTCAGGGTGCTTGATTGTCATGTTCTATAAGCAAACAGTTGTGAAGAGGTGACTTTGGTTGTTACTGAAAATACTGGAATCCTTTCATTTTTGGCATTAAGGAGACTGCTAGGCTTTAATGCTGAGTTCAAGTCATGTGTGGTGGTCACAGCTGACTGTGAAGACATGCAGATGCTTTCACTTAGAATAGGAAGGTAATTTCTTTTAGACTTTTTTTGTTTGTCGTAAGAGGTCTAGGTGTACTGCTTTCTCTTTTGCAGGCCTAAGATTAAACAAAAAACCTCGGTCAAAATGTTTACATAGACCATAGTAGCAACATACCACTGTCCTTTTACTCAGTGAACATGTGTAATGTTCTGGTGTTGTATTTCTAATGTACAGTTCCTCTGAATTTTTTTTCTTAATAGATGAGGTTAAACATCTCAATGTTTTCTTAGGATAAGTAAGTTCTGGTACTGAGATTCACAATGAGGAAGCTTTTGCCCGCTGTAAACCATGAATAATCCTTCTCACATGTCTAAGATTTGGGCCTAATGCTGGAATTCCCAGAGCCCACAGCTATCTTCCTTGTATTTCCATAGATAATCTGTGCTATGGTAGTAAGAAAAAATATCACTGTATTTGGATTGACAAAAATAAATTGGAGAAATTCTTTCAGATTTCACATACAATATATTTTGGATGATGTTGCATGGAACCCATGCTAGCCTTTTTTCTAGTAGGACAGAGACAGAGTAGGACTCAACTCTGGAATAATTCCACAAATACTATCTACTCTACTTGAAATTAATACACTGCATACATTTGAGTTGATCTGCAATGTAATCGAGGGTAGACTTTACATGATTCTGAAGACTGAGAATGAGCAGAATGTACTGCCAGAAAAAGCTGATCCAGAGGACAGATAACATCCTCAAAGAAAAGCAGCATATATTGCAAAGATCTCCATGTGTAAATGTCAGTGTTACTCTCCCCATCTTCACTTTGTACAGTGCAACATGGACTCCATATCTGTGAAGAACATCAAAGTGAATGCTTCATGATAGGGGATATTCCCAAAGCAGTGTCTTCTAGGAAGATTTTTTTGAGCGTTGTAGGGCCCTCTTTGGGACAGAAATCTGAAATTCCATGGCATTGTGGTGTTTAGGTGTGGTGTTTAGTTTTTGGGTTGGGGTTTACTTTTTTTGAGGGGGAGGCGAGTGCTAGAGTTCCAACTAGATTAAGTACACACGTGGAATATATAAATTTTCTAGTGTCTTTTGTGTTACTTGGACATTATTTACACCATATTACACCCATTCTCCCCTCCTCTCTGCCCTGCCTGTTATACTGAGGTTGAATACGTACGTCATTGTACTGGGGAGTAGGCAGGAGGGACCGTGACTGTGTTGAGAAAGTGAGGACTACTTTAATTGTTCTCTGCATTTGTCATCCCTCTGGGGTAAAACTGCCCCAGTTGTCGTAAATGGATCGCATCTTGGAGACGTCATCCCAGTAGGCTCCTGTTACACTGGGAAAACAGCATATAGCGTTTATTTGAACTTCTTTGACTATAAGAGAATTGTAAGATCTAGAACTACAACTGTGTGGCTGAACCAGTGCAAATTCCTATTCTTGGTGTGCGCTTAGGCTGAATGAAGCAATGTGATTTAAAAGAAAAATTGGCTGTGCTAGCAGAAGTCTACAGCAGTGGTGGATTCCATGACAACATGTGTTTTGTGTGTTGGATTTAGTGAATTGTAAAAAGAAATTTTAAATAAGATTTTATGAAAAGAAAATACAGACTTATGCTGCTGAGCTCAAATGTGGTATTCTGTATTGCATTTTGGTTAGTTTACATGTTACTACAGAGAGAGAAGAGTTCCCAAATTGAAGAGTTTGGGAAAAGGTGTGGGTTTCGAGAGGAAACACCTCCAGAAACTGGGCTGTTTCATTTTTAACTGCATGAATCATGCACATTTGAAGTCTGTTACCTGTGTTATTTCTTGTGGATAATCCACCAAAAAAGATACCCAATTCTATCTTATTCTTTCTCAAATATGAAAAACTAATGCAAATTTCAAGCGTGGGCTGACAGTTGCTACCTTGTACATGAACTTAGCTTTTTTTGATGACTTCTTGTTTCATAAATTAATTTATTGCATTGTACCAAAACGTTTGTTAGCATCAGTTCCAAATTTTCTTGCACATTAGTAAAATGCTGTTTTATGAACACATTCCAGGCTAGAGACTGTTAATGCTTCTTACTAGGGGTTAATTATCTTAAGTTTTAAAAGTGTAGTCCTTTTTTGTAGCTGGTGTTGTTATGCTGGCATTAGCACACAGCTGCTGCCCTTCCTCACTACTTAATCTCTGGGTTTGAGTTCTTCAGTAATGGGCATTTTCCCTCCATTACTGTAATCACAGCACCTTTGGAACTAGCAATTCTCCTTTCAATAATTGACCTTTTATGGTAACCTCTCTTCTTGATAATTTAAGTAATTAAGTTCTTTAAGTTTCTTGCTGTGAGGCATTTTCTACTCTTGAATAATTTCTATAGCTGTATATATACTGACCTTTGCCTTTAAGCGATGAGAAGTAGACATTACAATTTTGTGGAGTATTTCATTGTTGGTCTCCTTAACTTCATGCATGGAGCTGAAACTGTTTACCTGTTTTCCCCCTTACTCCTCCCCTTACTTGACTGTGGTTTTGGAGATAGTTCCTTTTGCCACAATGTCCAATTGGATACGTCTGTTGAGGAATTTATTTACTCTGACCTGCTCGACTCTTGTGCAAGGTCCTGCATGATAGACTGCAGTCTCCAGATCAGAAGATTTGGTCCATGTTGTTTTGAAGACTAATACAGGACTAAATACAGATGCTATGTCATATCCATGAGGTGTTTTAAAACATGTGGGCATCAATGACATGGTAAAAGCAGAACCTGAGCAAGATCAAGCAGGACTTTCAGAGCCCTTGGGGGCACGAGTGAAGAGGACAGGGGCCCAAGTGATCTTCTACTTTACCTTGCCAATCAGAGGGAGGGGTGCAGGCAGAGGTTGACACAACCTGCAGATAAACACCTGGCTTCATGGCTGGCATCGTCACCAAGGCTTTAGCTTCCATGATCACGGGATATTCTTTGATGAATACAGATTACTGGGGAGAGATGGGATCCACCTACCTAGAAGAGGAAGAAGAATCTTTGGGGTGGATTGGCTGACTTAGTGAATTATGCTTTAAACTTATGAACTTGGGGGGTGGGGTCTAAAGCTGGGACACTTGCATGCTCATAAGCAGCGGGGTGGATGAGTGCACCTACCAGAGTAGTGATGAACATGCCAACCCTCCAAAAATGTGAGAGGGTTGACAGTCAAACTGAAATGCTTCTAGACCAGTGCACACAGCATGGGTAGCAACCAGGAAGAGCTGGAAAGCTGTCGTCTGACCACTATCACTGAAACTTGGTGGGATGAATCATGTGGTTAGAGCACTGTAATTGGTGGCTAGAAACTGTTCAGGAGGGACAGCAAGTAAGGAAATGTGGGGCTGTTGCACTCTACATTGAAAAATTGATTGATTGCACAGTGCTTTTTTTGAAACACAGCACTGCACAAGTTGAGAGCTTATGGGTGAAAATTAGAGATTAAGCCAGCAAAGGAAACCTTGTGGCTGGTGTTTACTACAGACTGCATATCAAGGAAAGGACACTGATGAAGCATTCTGACTTCAACCATAGGAAGCATCCCTTTCAGGCCGATTCTGCTAGAGGACTTCAGCCACCCTAACATCCACTGGAAAAGATGATCCTTAAAGGTCCCTTCCAACCCAAACCATTCTGTGATTCTGAAACAAGTTTCCTGTGCTTCATGAGGGAGAAGACTGAGGTGTTCTTTGGCAGACGAGACAGATGAACAATAGCTCCATTGGATAGCCTTGTCTATTAACCCCTCCCCAGGGCTTGGTTCTGGGACCGGTCTTGTTCAATATATATATATTATAGATGATCTAGATGAGGGAATCAAGTG
>NW_010516247.1:0-50015 GCF_000687285.1 Phaethon lepturus
CCCACCTCCCGGGGGAACTGGCCCCTGCCACTGGCACCGAGGCAGATAGGAAAGGTGAATCCCAGCCGTCGGTCCCCGAAACCACCTTTCTGTATGCTTTATTTAAGCTCTTCCGGTGTCGTTTGGCCAAGGCAGGCCCGTGCGTGAAGCTTCGCAGTTTCATTGCGAAGCGGCGGCAGGAGGGGGGGCAGGTAAGGGACCAGCTGCAGGTGGCATCTGAGATAAACAAAGCAATTAAACTTTTACTTTTTCCTTCCGTAAGCGGGGAACAGCAGTTGAGAACAGGCAGGAATGTGGCTCCCTGTTCCTGTTCCGTAATGAGCTCGGGGGTGGAGGTCTGACAGACGGGCTGGCAGTCCTGTCGTCCTAATGACAGTGCTTTGCACTTAACGCCTTTTACCTGGGGGATCTCAAAGCGCTGTATAAACATCCTCTCGGCTCCTGGCACTGCCGGGCTGCATTGTTCTTTTGATCTAGCAGAGGAGAGGGCGGGGGACTTGGGAGCAGGAAGATTAAAAAACAGAGATAAAGAAATAAAATAATGCCATGGCTGTGGTTGTGCTACAAATGCAGCAGGCCGGTGGGGAGCAAGCCTGCAGGCCTCAGTGCCGGACCTGTGCCGGTGCCTGGAGTCCGTGGCCTTGCAGCCATGACCTCTCTACACCATCCTTGATCTTCACCACTGAAAGCACCTTGGGACAGTCGCATGGCTCTGGGCATGCCTTTGGGCTGGGCTGTGATCTTGCTCATGGCCCTTTACAGCTGTCCCTGAGGCGCGCTGCCGTATGCGGCACTGGTACGGCAGGAAGGCTCCCTGAAGCAATGCCGTTAAATATTGGCTCATGCGTGCCGCCTTGCTCCGTGCCCTCTTGCTTCAGCCGGGGCAGTAAGGAGACCGCCTTTCGTCTGAGCCCCTGTAGCTGAGCTTTGGGGGCAATAAGGAGACCTCTTTTCTTCTGAGCCCCTGTAGCTGAGCTTCGGTTGTGCTCCCAGGGGGCTGTTGCACCTCCCGCAGTGCTCCTCCTCAACCGAGGAGCATCCTGGTGCCAACCTTTTGGCCCCTCATTTGCACCAAGGGTGTGAAGACAGGAGAGCAGGTTTGGCCAGGGCAGAGCCAGCAGCAGGAGAACGTGCAAATGGCGGTGACAGAATAAAGTCCTGCTGGCTGCCGGTACATGACGCTCTGTCACAAAAGCACTGGCTTAGCTGCCTGGCGTTGTGTGGCCGTGGCGAAGTCTGGGCACTGCCGGAGGTCTTGTGGGGACACTAACTTGGATGAGGTGAACCCAAGGTGTCTTTATGGACTTCAGATTTGGTTTTGGCTCCCCTAAGCCCACCAAGACAGATTTCCCACCGGCTATGCCTGCATGTACAGGCATTGCATCATGACCCCAAGGGATTCAAACTGGAAATGTGCAAGGGTGGCTGGGCCCATAGACCTCCCAGACTGAACAGCTGTCCTCAGAGATGTCTGGTGGGAGGAAATCGGCCTCCTCCATGCTAGCGGTGCTGTGCAGATATGCAGAAGTACTAACAGCTGGCAACAGTTGGAGTCCCAATATCTTTGCTGGGAGCTGATACTCCTGCTTAGTTCTTGGTTAGGGTGCTGCAGGTAACAGTCTATGAGACCAGCCAGGAGTGCTGGATGCTACTTTGCAGACACATCAAGGTGGAGTTTGCAGACCACATGGAAGTTGAGAATTTTGACCTGAGAACTCGTTGACAGCCATTCTGACAGTATTTTCACAAGCTATCCAGGGGCTTTTTTGAGCAATGTCATAGATGTTGTACTAGTGGTATGTTCTACCTCTTGCTTTCAAGTTGCCAAGGGCTAAACCAGCCATTGTGGAAATGATACTGCTGTTTTTCATTTCTTTGCAGTGAGGACTTGAGCTACCAAGTGACTGGATGAAGCCCTTTAAAAATTCTCATTTATCCAGCTTTCTTACAGACCAAACCGGCTCTGCCTTGTTCTGCAGAAGTAGTAGTAAAAAACTCCTTTTTGTCAGGTTTCAACACATTTCTTATCATTCTTGGGAAGCTCATTAACCACTTTTTTAATGAAAGATTATATTGGTTGAATCTCTGACTAATTTTTTTGGTTGCTGTAGCTGGGTAATAAATAGTCTGTGTGCTTATCTCAGTGACAGATGGCTTCTGTGTTGTAATAGATTGTATCTCTATTTTATGCTAGAGCTCTCCTGTCCCTGGAGGCATTCTTTAGAAAAAGAAAAAAAGAAAAGGAAAAAAAAAAAGGAAAGGTGTTTATCTCAATGAGTGTGTAATCCCTGCCTTAAAAAAACAAAAACCCAAAGCTAACCCAAATCTGAATAGTAATTTATGACTCCAGGTTCATCCCACTTTGTGACAGAGCCAAGATCGTGAGACGAGGAATGATGGTATTGGGTGCTGCTCCGTTCACAAAAATGTGTACTGTGTTTCTCCTCTTGCTTTCCTGGCTGCTGTGAGTTAGTAAGAGCTGTGTACTTTGCTGAGAGGGTCTGCCACTATGTTTGCTGCTTTAACGCTAGAAGTTTGTTGCTGGTTTGTATTTCTGAGAGGAGATGCATTAGTTTAGTTGACAGGAGAGCGGCTTGTGCTCTGTGTGACCATGACCTGTGCTTCCATGCTGCTGCCTATAGGAAGCCCATGGCTAAAGTTGATGTGTCCATGTTCTACCAGAGTAACCTGTCTGCTTTGGGCTCTGTCCTGTCTGCCCTTGGGGTAAGGAAACAGGGACTTTTCTAGGAAGGATCATGGCTGACACCATGCAGGTATGATATCGCTGTCAGCAGACAGACTACTCCAAGGCTGTCTTGCTCTCCATAGGGATGAAGATATATATGGGCCCACACTGAGCAGTTGCAGGCTTGAGGCTTTGCCCAGTCTAATATGCTATGACATTCAGCTTCAGCATCCCTGGACGTGTTTCTGTGCAGGCTATACTTGACTATACTGCATTGACATGGGAACCGTGTATGTGCCTCACACAGGTGGTAGAGGGCATGGGACTGGCCACCATCACAGCTGTTGCTCTCTTCTGGGAGACTTAGCAGTGCTGAAGAAGTGTATTTCAAAATTAAATGGTTGGGCCAAATGCTGCCTGGTTGCTTTTTTGCTTTGTTTGTTTTGGGTTTTGTTTTGTTTTGTTTTCTGGTCAATTTTGAACATTACCTATTAATGTAATTTATTTGATGTTATTTACTTGGGTTTTGGTGCCATCACGTCATATGCAGACTACATTTGAAAGAATCTCAAAACACTGTTGTCTTGAAATAGGCTAAGTAAAACGGTGCTATCTTGCACTTGCAGTAGACTAACAGTGGAACTCAGCTCAGCTGCACAGACTTAGTGGAGGCTTATGAATCTGCCATCTATCCATCTGGTTCAGCCTTTAAGACCACCTTGTCCATGCAGTGCATCTGTAGAACTTGTTGCCACAGTGAGAGAAAAGAAGGCTTCAGCCCAACATTTGGGCTAGCATCAGTGTCAAACTCAAAACCCTCTTAGAAGTGCTCTAAAATATGCTGTTTGCATTTGAACTATGAGATCAGAGGGCTGGAACAGCTCTCCTGTGAGGACAGGCTGAGAGAGTTGTGGTTGTTCAGCCGGGAGAAGAGAAGGTTCCAGGGACACCTTATTGCAGCCTGCCAGGACTGAAAAGGGGTCCACAGGAAAGATAGGGACAGAGTTTTTAGTAGGGCCTGCTGCAATAGGACAAGGGGTAAGAGTTTTAAACTAAAAAAGGGCAGATTTAGACTAGATCTAAGGAAGAAATTTTTCCCGATGAGGGTGGTGAAACATTGGCCCAGGTTGCTCAGAGAGGTGGTAGTTGCCCCACCTCTGGAAATATCCCAGGTCAGGTTGGACGGGGCTCTGAGCAACCTGCTGTGGTTGAAGATGTCCCTGCAGGGGGCTTGGACTAGATGACCTTTAAAGATCCCTTCCAACTTAAACTATTCTATGATTTCTACAGTATGGCAGATGGGTTTGAATTTCACCCTTTTCGGGAGAAGGGAGGGAATTTGCAGTTGGTTTTTGTCTCCAACAAATTCAGAAGTGGGATTTGACAGCCAGAAAGGACTTATGTCTGAAATTCTTATTTTGGGTGATTTGCATGCAATAAAGAGGAGTTCTCTGAAAAGACCGGGCCCGTACAAGCTTGTGCTGTCCTTGGAAGAAACAAGCAGCATAAAGCCCAGGAGGTCTGGTAGCTTTAGGGACATATCTTCTCATAGACAAGTACTCTGTAAGAACATTAATGGTGATACAACTTTTGCTTTTGTTTTTCTTGCCCTCAACACCTAGGAAAGAGTTTTAATGCATTGAAACAAATCAGAGCTTTGAGGACCCTCCTCTGAAAGTTTTTAAGCTTAATTTTGAGTTGGCTTTTTGAAGTGGTCATTTCAGGCCTTGCTGTGTCACAGAGTAACTTTGGGCTACCTTGCCTGTGGACCGATAAAACCATGGGTAAAAGCAGTGCTGGAGCAACTCAGGTGCTCCTGAACACCTCACTCCACCCACTTCCACTGCTGGTGGATCAGTCTGTACTGGGACCTGTTTTTTATTTCCCCACTCCATGCTTTTAGGAGTCAGGCTGTTTCCATTGCAAGCAGTATGTAACGAGTACACACTGATCCTTTACATTTTGGCCCTTCTCCAGTACATATTAATTTTCCCACAGGTATCACTCAGGAATGTGCTCAGACCCGGGTGGTTCATCCACATTGTCCTCTACTCTTGGGAACAGGAGTCTTTCCACCGCCTTCTGTTTCTGTCTTTTTCCAGATCCCTTTTCTGAGATTTGCCTTGTTAACGTGAGCTCTGCCTACAATCTGTGATGCCTGCTCAGCACAAGTTCAGGTGGTTTTGGCAAATGGGTCTTGTGTTTTTCAGGCCAACATGCTTGCTTTAATCACTTCCCCAATCTATTCAATCCAGGACTTAAAACACCACCAAATAAAACAGCCCACTCCCTTCTCACTCTGACATAGCAGAGCACAGTGGTTACAGGCTTTCCAAAGACTTGATTTTGATTTTGGAGCAGGAGCGGAGGCTGTGGCGTATGTGCCAGCAGGAAAGGGTTAAGTGAGGAAAACTTCTGGAGCTCCCAGCTTCTCATGGTAACTTGAGCCCATCTGCAGAGTCTGCTGCCACTGTGCCTCCAGAGCAGCTGCTCATTTTGGTGATCTTGCTGGCAAAAGGGTGCCATGATGGAGAGGAGGAGGTGGGCAAAGGAGGAGACTGGGAGAGGAAGAAGGTAGAGAGATACAAGTCACTCCTAGATAAACTGGTTGTTTTCCCAGACCCATCTCACACCTGAAGAGAGGCTACGATGGCCAAATTGACAGCCTGTTGTCACCAAGGGCAGCCAGTGGCCTGCACTCCCCAGTATGGACATGGGGTCAGCTATGAAAGTGTCTACATCTAGGATGGATCCTCTGGGCCTTTCTTGACTGGGGCCAACAGCCATCCTGCTGCTGCCATAGGAGTGGAACCCTCATCTTAGCAAATATCTAAGGAACAATTCCTTGCCTGAGGAAAATATCTCATAGTCTGTGTTTTGCTGTTTCACTCATGTTTGTGTCTTTCAGATTCTCAGTCCTGACATCTCTGATTTTCTGTCTCCAGTGAGGGTCTGTGTCAGGTGACAACTTGCCTTGGTCTCAGAGACTTCGGCCATCGCATGCTCCTATGCTTGGTAATAAATGAGTCCTGGGTTGACATGCTGGCCTGGGTTGGAGGAGACCTGCCTCTCCTGCAAGGAGCACTTGTAGAGGCAGGTCCTTCACCCTCCCTGTGGACCAGGCATTGGCATAATGCCACATCACCCACTCACAAGCGGTGCCAGTATCTGTCTTGTGCCTGTGACTGATATAGTCGTGGAAAATGGGCTGGGGGGGACCATCTGAGATTATGCTGGTTCTCCTGCTGCCCCAAGGCAGGATTAGCTCTACCTAATCCACCTCCGACAGATGTATTTCTAATCTTTCTCAGAAAAATGGAGGACAAGAACTCTCCAGTGTTGGTGATTCCAGAACCTAGAAAATTTACTTCTTCCTGCTGGAAAATTGCTCGCTGTGCTTAATTTAAATCCTTTTTGCCTGATGCAATTTGACATATGTCTTCTTGTTCTGTCCTGGGTGGATGTGAGGAGCAGCTTGCAGCTGCCTTAGCTGCAATCCCATGCTAGTGTGAGCTACGCACAAGCGGTGGGGATATGCAGCTAAACCCAGTGGTATACCTCAATGAACGCCCAGTTCAGTCTTCACTGGCAGCCTGAACACTCAGCCTGAGATGACTGCTCCAGAATCAGTTTTCCCCATTCTCCCCAGTGTGAGAAGTATACCAAATGCTGAATGGACGGAGTCCATCAGCTGCCTATTGTGCTGGTGTTGTTTTCTCTCTCCTCTCTCCGGGGATGCTCACCACTCTTTGGGTAACAGGCCTGGTCATTTGAGATCCCATTTCTGCTTGGAGATGGCAGTGAAGTGTACTCAGGGTGCACAGCACTGCCTTGTACCGTAGCATGGGCAGCAGAAGAGAGGATAGAAACCCATTGCATTCACTAATGCTCAGCTTCAGAGATGTCATAGGACATATGCCTCTTCCTCCTGCCTCCCCTCTCTCCACTCAGCCCATCTTGTTCCCTCTCTACCTCCCACTTTCACACTGTCAGCAAGAGGCAGGAACTTCACCCTGTTCTGGCCCCACCCTGCTTCCGAGTTTTTGGAAACCCTCCCACTCACCCAGAGCCTTGGAAGCAGCAGGGCTTTGGCTTAATCAAGGCAACACAACTTGCCAGGATGATTAGGACATTCCAAATTCCAGTTGCATCTGCTCCCCCTGCCCGCCCTCCACCAGCCTCCCTTAGATTAACTCTGTTCCTCTCATAGTTCACCATGCCTGGGGGTTTCATTCATGCAAAGCCTCTTGGCTCAATCCTTACTCAGGCAAACTCTGATTGACTTCAAGGGCATGGGTTGATTTCAGCATTGGCTTTGCCAGTGTGAGGTCACAGCCTGGTGCACTGGCCTACTGATATGTCATGGTGACTTTCTCAGCTAATCCTGCTTCGTTTCTGATCCTTCCCTGCCCTCCCCATGCATTTGTTTTCTGGGCATGTCTAGGATCACTGGTGTCCTGCACTGCTCTTGAGCTCCATGTGGTCCCAACAGGGCCAGAGAGGACAGGAGCATGTCCTGGTGCAGCTGGAAATAGGGAGGCAGCCTTGGGTGCAGGGGCTGGATCCTGCCTGACCCCCTTTAAATATGCAGGTCCTCTCCTGGACTGGGCTGAGTGGGTCTGGCTGGTGGGGAGGCTCTTGTTAGGGGAGAGAAGTTCTCCTTTCCTCTGTTGTGAAAACACCTCAGCCAGCAAACCTGCTTGATACAGAGATTATGGAAGTGTCCATCCCCACCCCATGGGGAGTGGGGCAGGCTGCTGAGGGGTGGTGTGGGTTCACCAGGAGATTGGGTTTTTTTGCCTCTGGCAGAGGGCAGAGCAAAGTGTCCTGATGCATGAAGAGACCCTGTGCAACCATCTCTCTTTCTGCTCTGTCCTTTCAAGCTCACTGGCACATCACATAAACACTCACCTGTTGCCTTTCTCAGGCTTTCTTCTCAAAAAGAAAATCACCAAAGGCAGCAGATACTGAGCCAGCACCTTCACCCAGTAGAAACCAGTGCAACATCACTGGAGCTGATGGAGGGAGGCTGAGACTGGCCTGTGGAGGAGCTGGTCCTCTAGTTGTACCAGGCAGGGACCTGGTGGTCATTGGAGCCTTACTTAAAGCACTTTTATGGCTTTCTTCATGTCTCAAGCCCACATTGCCTTTGCTATAACAGGCTAGTTTTTCTTCAGGTGCTACCCCCAGGCTCCTTGTCTTTATGTTTTTCTCAGAAAAATCCCTCTGGAGAGCTGAAGATGCTTGAGAGAAACAGGGTTTTCACACAGTTCCCAGATAATGAGTAGGAGTTATACAGGCTGTACCTGAAGCTGGGAGTTAGCCAGGTTTAAGAGGAGGAAGAGAGAGAAAAACCAAAGCAAAAAGAGAGAAAGGGAGAAAGAGAGAAAGAAAGAAAGACAGAAAGAAAGAGAGAAAAAGAAAGAAAGAGAAAATGAAAGAAAGAGGGAAAAAAGAAGGAAAGAAAGAAGGAAATAAATAAATGAATGGCTGGATGTCTAATACAAATAACAATGCTGCCTGGTTGTGGTAGGAAAGTCTTAACAAATGTGAAGGGTGAATCCTTCTGCAAATGGGTGCATCGCCACTGCTTTCACTGGCAGCTGTGATGCTTTATGGTAGTTTTGGAACTACTCTATATTTTTGTAATGAATGTAGTACTTTTTCGCCACAGAAGACCTCAATCTCTAAATAATGACCCTTAGAAAACCTTTTACCAGGAGACTGTTCCTCTCCTTGGAGCATGTGGTGCTGACTCAGCTACAGAGATGCCTTCTCCTTTCTCTGACGTTACAGCCATTGCCATGTACTTGACAGTCTATGGGTGCTCATACACAAAATATAAAGTACCAAATGCCAGATTTTTTTTTTCTCTGAATTTGAGGATAATGAATCTGGAGTAACTCTTACTTTCCTTCTAGACTACGTGCCAGAGCCAGAAATAATAAGCAGGACTATAATACAAAATTGGTTGGTGTATCTGATGTACACTAAGAGTGCCTAAACTAGGAGTAAAACTTAGGTTTACTCCAGCATAACTAGAACAGAAGTTGGCCTATTTATCCTTTCATGTCTGCCCAGTCCTCCACTGAGATGTATGGGAAGAAACAGAGGTGCTATTTCACCTCCAGTGTCAGCACCGTCTCTGGCAGAGGACAGAAGGTTGAAAAGAAGCTTTCTGGATAAACCGTTGCAGTCATCTTTATTTCTCCTCTCACTCCTTCCTCTCCCAGACGTGGAGGGTGGGGATCTAAAAGTCTACAAACAAGGAAAGATTGGTATCTTTTAAGGAAAAAATCCCACCAGGTAGCTGTAAAGAGACTTGCCAAAAGCAGCCCATCTTGTCGCTTGTGTAGAGTGAGCCCCTGCAACAGTGTGTTTTGGGGTTGATCACAACCTCCCCTGACATCTGATTGAAGAGTGAGACCAGCATCAGGGGAAATCTGTCTCATCCAGTTAGGTCCTGTGGTGTAGGCACATGGAAAACATTCCAGACCAAATTTAGTTTGCATACATGGCTTGGAAGGTGCAAGAAGCATCCAGACTATGAAATAAGAAGTCCATAAGCTCCTAGTCTACATCATTATAAACTGCCCTGAAGCATGAGGGTTTATGACTCTAATTCAGGAAAGTATTGAGCCTGTGCTTATTTTTAAACCTTTCCTTAATTCCTATTCACACATCTGGAAGAGCAAATTTGACACATTGAATAATTAACTGAGGACTCGCTGCACACAGTTGGCAAGAAACCTCTGGGCTAAAAATAAGCCACTGAGAATTGGGAATAAATGGGTGAAAATCATAGTGTGTTCTCTGACAGTTCATAAAGAGAGGAGGAAAGAGAAAAGAATCTGATGAATAGTTCACACTGAATAATTCAACCAGCATTGTTTGCTCTGTACACAAGGGACTGGACTTGCAAGGGTTGAGATGTTTAACTTGCTACTGAACTGGGGATGGCTAAATCTAAAACATGTAGTGTGGGGAAATACCTGCATAGGCTTTGGTAGGTGCATGGTTTGGATGATTTAAGATGTCTCTCTAGCACTAAATTACATATTTACATCATTAAAAAATACGTATTTATATCATTAAACCATAATCAGGATGGAAGTTGTAGCATTTGCCAGTGTGAATTGGGTCTGGTGAAGTTTGGTGAAGGACAAATTGACCCAGTTCTGCTAAAATCTAGGATTTATGCTCAGATTGATGGCAAACTGTTCAGTTCCATTGGAAGCTGGCAGACCCACCACCGGCAGGAGCTGCTGTGGTCTCAGTAAGTCAGTGGGCTGTGTGATGAGGCGGCGTCAACCAG
This sequence comes from Phaethon lepturus, assembly GCF_000687285.1. Classification (NCBI taxonomy): domain Eukaryota; kingdom Metazoa; phylum Chordata; class Aves; order Phaethontiformes; family Phaethontidae; genus Phaethon; species Phaethon lepturus. The sequence goes on from NW_010516247.1 coordinate 10,002, forward strand.
CTTGTGCTTCTGAACCCAGGTTTCTTTGCTACGTGTGTTTATTTTATCAATGGAGAATCTGCCTTTTTTCCTTTTCTTTTCTTTTCTTTTCTTTCTTTTTTTTTTTTTTTTTTTTTAGGTAGCTCTGGAAATGCACCTTCCTGATAATGAGGAAACAATTTCAAATTTATTTTCAGAGCCATGGCTGTCTGGGGAGCTATTAGCTGTGGGATGGAAGAAAGCAGCTGTTGAACTCTGCACATCAACGCTACACAACAGGTTAGGGCAGGAAGTGAAGAGGAATCCAGTTGAAACCTTAGGGGGAATTTAGGGAGACAGAACATAATTAACTCAAATTAGATTTTGGCCAGGATACTAGGGCTCTGCTGTTGTGAAATGCACATCTGGGATCTTGGACAGTCATGAGGCAGCTCATCAGCTGGTGTAAATGAGCCTGGCTCTATTATCCTCAGTGGGTGAAAATTGGTCTCCTTGGAAGGAGTACAATGGAGGGAGTTTGGCTTGCGCCACGCTAGAAAACCTGGCCCACAAGGTCAGGAAAGCAGCTTCCCACTGCTTATCTGTCTAGTTCCTCTCCGGCGCCGGTCCTTTTAAAATAGTAATACAAATACGTGTGTATATATATATACACACACTTATATAAAAAATAAAGAATTTAGGGAAAAAAAGTACCCCTGTAAATAACATGGAATACAAAAATCCCAACGGTCCAGGTTTCCACAGTATCTTTCCTGAGCAAGGACAATTCCTCCAAGTTTGGGCTGTGGCTGTTGTCATTTCTATGTAAATGGGTCAGAGGTAGTGAGGAAGAGTGGGAGCACAAGGGACATCTTCCTGAGGGTCATTTGGTTTTGAAGGTCTTGGTGTCCTGTTGTGGTGTGATCCACCGTACCAGGGAGACATTCGTTCTTACGTGAATGCCCTGAACCATGGCATGTTCCCATGTGAAGACTACCTCCAGAAATAAAAACCTTATGGGCTCATGGATCTGCTGTTTATCTATGTTCAATCCAATCTGAATTTTCACGTCTTGGTGTCCCCCTGCCCCAGTGGGTTGTCCCCTGTTTGGGTCTATGGTCTTGTGTGGGCCAGGGTCTTGCTGAGATGAAGGGCATAAACAACACCGAGACTTCACCAAACCACAGAAACCAGGAATGGGAGGGAAGTTCAAAGGTCATGCAGTCCACCTTCTTGCCCCTGGGCAGGATGAGCTTTACCTATGTCATTCTTGACAGATATTGTCTAAATTGTTTCTGAAAACCTCCAGTGATGGCTATTTTACCCCTTTCCTGACAATCTATTCCAGTACTTCTCCTTCCTTGTCTGTGTTTTCCCTTGATGTCTTGCATCAATCTTTCTTGCTGAACTTTAAATTCAGGACTCCCCATCCTCACCACCGAGGGCACAGTGATTAGATTATCCTCTTCCTCACATGAGCAGATTCTCATCTCTCACCCATTATCTTTCCTAGACAAACTATCCCTGTTTCCTTCGCTCTCCCCATGCCTTCCATGTCTGCTGGGCTAACGCTCTTCACATCCACCCTGCTAACGCGCTTCCCCTCCCCCCTAAGCAGGATTTTCTTCAACTGGTCCTCATCCTCCTGGAAATCTCCCAGCACACTTTGAGGTTCTGGTAGGGTGGGCTTCAGGGAACAGGTTGCTTACTTGCAGGCTGTGGTCCTCTCCACAGTGTGTGGGCATGCCAATGCCATGGGTGTGGGCAGACATTGCTGTGTCCTGCTCGGTTCACCCCTCTCCTGGTCAGCATCTGCCTCCACACTTTTTTGCCTCCGTCTCTCACATCATTCATCCCTCCTGCCCAAGGGCAGCGTCCTACGAGCATCTTCACTCCCTGTTTCCTTAAGACCCGCTGTTCCAGTTTGTCTTGGGGAGGGCTATCATTGAGCTCCTAAACCTTTTAGGGGTGAGCCACAAGAGTATTTTTCTGAGGCTAAAGGAGCCGCATGAGGCTGAGATAAATATCAGTGTAACTCATCCAGGGTGTGGGTGGGAGGAGGTCCAGTGCTCCTGCCTTAATCTCTGCTTGTTGGCCCCTGTGAGTCAGATATTGCCTCTGCTTAGAGCTCAAATTAGGCATGAATTTACATCTTGGCTGGACTGGGGATTTGCCAGTATCAAGAGCCAGGTGGGCAGTGGGTTTAGGTACTGGACATCTGTTGGAAATAACTAATGCATGTGTGGATCAGGACCTCCAATGCTTTCTCCAGTAAAGTCTGGCCAAGAGGAGGCAAGTAAGCAGCAGCCACCAGGGGCTGAACTGCAAAACCCATTCCAGAAACATCACCATCCCACTCCTGCTGCTGCTCATAGACAGGGCTGGAGGTGGCAGTTTTGCCTCCTGTATCGGAGTCCCTCTTACCCCATGCGGAGTTGTCAAGGGGTGCCGAGACCTATGTGGTTACTGATAAAGAAGCATCGCTTCATCTATACTGCTCAGTTTAATTCCGTTGTCTTCAGGCTGTGTCCTGTGAGACAGTCCCACGTCCTTTCTCTGCCCGTTCTGCCCATGATTGCCTCTCTTGAAGCAGTGACACTGGCCCTTCTTGGGTGACGCTGAAGCAAGCAGCAACCCTCGATGAGGTGGAAAAAACAAGCATTTGGCCACTTTGCAATCATTCAGAGTCCCCATGGCGATTTTGCAAGAGTAGGTGTGTTATTCCTGGCTCGGTTCCAGCTTTGCTAATCATATTGTAGCCTAGAAAAAAGAAGCCCCAAAACAAAACAACAAACCCCAAAATGCCCCTGTTGCAATTTTGGTTGTGCGCGATAGTCTTTCAAAGCTATTGCACAGGGATGATTTTTAGGAGCGGACGAGGTGATTAGCCCAGTGTTAACACGGGCGGGCAAATATCGCAGCGTTATACAACATTTTCTGGGATTTCTGCTGCTGCGTGATAGGACTGATAGCCTGGTGCTATGCTGAGATACTGGTTCTGCACGTGTGTGTGCACTTGCGTATATACACAATTGTTTGTAATATGCTTTATGATCAAAGGTACTACATAAGCGTGAGTTATTAATAATCATAATTATTGGATGTTGAAAATTGTTTCTGGGTATTTTGCCATTAAAAAATAAAAGAAAAGGGTTTAAGCACTTTCAACTTTTGCCCAGGAATATTATATTCATTTATAAAACAATATTAATGAGTTGCCTAAAGGAGCCTGTAATTTGGGTTGTTGCTGTGGATATTATCTTGCCATTAAACAGTTCAAAAACTCAAAGGGGAGCGTTTTCAGAAGCAGAAGCATAATAACAGTTTATAATACCTGACATTCATATTGCACTTTTCATTCCAATAGATCGTAAATCATTTTGCGGGCCATAAATAGAGGGGGGGCCTGCTCACCTCCCGTTGAAACGCGGTCATCGCTGGGGTGGAACGCAGCAGCCCTTCTGTGCCAGCGGTGTTAAGCAACAGCTTGTTTAGGAGGTGAAGTCATACGATCACAGGCGTTAGGGCTGGGAAAAAACTCATTAAGTAATTTACTCCATCCCTCTACCCCTACGTGCTTGTTCCTCTGTCCTGTACTTTGTCCAGACTAGTTTTAAACATCCCAGGGGAGGTAAGGAACATCTCCAAACGAAACTGCAAAAGCAAGCGGGAGTAGACAGAGGAGCTGAAGCCCAGCCAGGGCAGCACAGTGATGTTCCTCTTGCAAAAAATGCCACGGCATCTCCGGCGCCTGTTGCGCAGCTTTTTAAAAGAGCAACACAGCGCTGTGCCACCGGTGCGTGCAGACGTGGAAGGAGCAGCTCTGCTTCCACCAGCACAGGCGTTAACTTCTGCCTGTCGCTCACGCTACAAGCATCTCCCCAAACATCGCCATCCCAGTCCCGCCATCGCTGACGGCCAGGCCAGGCACCGCTCGCTCCCCATCCCTTATAGGTGTGGATGCGGCGCTGGCAAAGCGGCGTGAGACCGCAAACGCTGCCGGCTGCAGAGAGACCGTGTGAGTCTGAGGGTGCGTGCGCAGCTCGGCAATTACCTTCCTGAAGCAAACGCGTCTGGGTTGAGCATCGCTGCGGCAGAGGTCATTTAAGGTCAGGAAAGAAGGGCTAGCGCTTGAGATCTGCATCGAGAAGGAAAAGGCTCGCCACGCAGGAAGCGGTGGATGCGCTGTTGCTTGAATCGTTTAAACCAGGGCTGGAAAAGTAGATGCAAGAGCAGAAAACCGTCCTGCGTTGCTTTCTGCAGGAGGCAGAGGAGCCGTCCTGGCCCTACGCACCCGTTAAACCCGGCGTGCGTCGTGCAAGGGACACCGCTTGTGGAGAGCCCCGGCTGGTGCTGGAGGAAGGAAAAGGGCTTTTTTACCAAGCCTCTGTGCCTGTGCAGAGTTACTCACCCTTTCAGGCCTCTGGGATAACAGGCAGGGCCAAGCGCGCTGAGCTGACAAAGGCAAGGGGCTGCTCTTCGCTCCGTCCCTCTCCCTAGCCCCGAATTCACCCGAGCAAAACCCCAGCCAGGCCTTTTGCTGGACAAGTCCTCAAGTTCTCCCTAAGCCTTCCCTTGGCTAAACTCTCCCTGGCTTTGGCCACTGTTTACTCATTTCTTACTCAAGGAAACTCCAATTGATTTTTTGACCCGGGTAAGGCTGGACGGAGGATGAGTAAGTTCCTTAGGCTCCGTCTTTGTGATCCGAGCCCCAGGGCGACCCTTTGCCAATACGGGAATGAAACCCAGTGTCCGAGCAGGACGGGAGGGAATCAGCTGGCAAGTGCCAGTTGTTTAGAAATGCTGCCTTGCCTGGCTGCTAGACACACCTACTTGTTCCAGGGTCGACCTTCCTGCCTAAGGATATTTAACACACAATGGCTGGCACAACTGAACTTTAATTTTCCAGACAATTATGGTGAAGCAGCATTCACCGCATTCCTTTCATGCTCCTTTGATGTTGGGTGATTTCGCAGTACATAATGATAGGACACAGACCAGGCTAACATCCTCACCCTTTGGAACTAGCACCCACTACCACAGCCTCATTTATTTCTACATATATAACGTATGTAATATATATATTTATATATGTGTCTTTTTTTTTTCCCCCACAGCAGATGGAGTTGTTTTGAGCATCATTACTCTGGGTTCTTAATTAAAGCACCCTTGTTAATTATATTAGGGGACACTCCTTAAGCAATTATAAGTTGGAGAGCAAGGACTCTCCCTCCTCTGACTACTGCTCCCATTATACAAAGTCCTGGGAGATGTTAAGCAGGATTGTTTGGCTATTTGGGATTTTCTGCAGTCTCTCTTGAAATTATGTGTGCCATAGCTAAAAACATTTTTTTCTATACTCTGTTGAGAGTCCTTTCTTAGTGATAGATCAAAGCTAATCCTGTGCCTTTTTTTCCTGCAAGCAGACAGGCAGAAAACACCCACTGGCTTTTAGACTGTCCGTCACCCTGAGATCATGAGGCAAAGCTCTGGAAATGGAGACAATGCGTTGTGCCCTCCTCGTGGCCTCTGGAAGCAAAGGGGCTGGTGGCGAGGACAAACACACCGCTTCACCTCTGGGAAACATCCTACTGCAGCCAGAGGAACCTAGCTGGGGCCAAGGCAAGTTGGATTATAAAACTCTCTGGGAGCTTATAAAACTGTCTTAGATTGGATATCTAAACAGCTTAGTGATTACTATCTTTTACATTTACCTTTGCCTTACTCCTCTGAGGCAGGGAAGTGTGAGTCCCACTTCACAGGAACCTGAGTCATAGTGAAGCAAAGTGACTTACCCCAGGTCATGGGCTCAGACCGGCTCCCAGGATGATGAAGACAGGATGGAGACATCCTGAGCCCCAACGGTGCTGAAGCCTCACCTTGTCCATTCCCCTCCCCTCCGCCTAACCCTTGTCTGACCCGCGGGTGCACAGTCACTTCTGCAAAATACTTCTATTTGCCTGGAGCTCGTGGTCTGGTGCAAGCCCAGAAACACCCCGTGCAGCCAGTTTTGCGCACAACTCCCACCCAGGCCCTGCTGGTGTTTCAAACATAAGCTGAAAGGAGCTTCCATTTTGGAGCTCAGGCCACAGGTACGCTGCCTGACCCTCTCTGCCGCTCAGAGGTGGGGTGCATCCCTCGAAGAAAGTGGCAATGGCTTGCCATCACCCATATAGTAGCTAGAGCTTTCACTTGGGCAGAAGCAGCCTGGGCTCAGATCTCACTTGGAGAGGGTTTAAAGCCACTGTCTTGTCCTCCTAGGAGAACACTGTTATCACCTATATTCATTTAAATGCTCCTTCTGTGTCTGCTACTCATACGTGCCACAGAACAGCAGGAAAAAAACCCCTGGAAGATGAAAGAGAAGAAATTCACAGCAGGGCTGTGTGACCTCCCTGCGAGGTGAACTGAGTGTGAACTCAGGTCTCCTGGTTTCCGGGTGAGTGAGCCAACCACTAGCACTCAGCTGGAAGGTGTGATGAAGCATAACTTCCACTTCTGCCTTCTCTGCTCTTTCAAAAAATGCTTGTGGGTGCTGGCACTCAGGAAAAGGTCCCAGGAAGAAATTTTTTACAATGAGGATGGTGAAACATTGGCACAGGTTGCCCAGAGAGGTGGTTGATGTCCCATCCCTGGAAACATCCCAGGTCAGGTTGGACTGGGCTCTGAGCAATGTGCTCTGGTTGAAGATGTCCCTGCTCACTGCAGGGGGTTGGACTGGATGGCCTTTAGAGGTCCCTTCCCACCCAAACTATTCTATGATTCTAGATTTGGGCTGAAAAGGTTCTTGAATCTCATATATGATGTCCTGAGAAGTTAGGTGTATCCTCTACCCTCAAGCAGGTTCTCTCTGAGCCACTCCTGTACAATGTGTGGGTATTTTGGTCTGAGTGCAGCCCCATGAAAGGGAGAAGGTGTCTTACATTGGGTTTGCCTTCCATTGTCATGCTGAGGGAAGGAGCATTCCAGCGTCTGGGTTGTGAGTGCTTCGTCTTTTGCTGGGATAAGCCTTTACTCTGTGAGAGAACTGGGAACTCAGTTCTGGGAATGTCACATGTTTAAATTGGAATTCTTTTTTTTGTTTCTAGCTGATCAAATACAGCAAGAGAGGGACTCTCTCCTTATCTGTAGTGGAAGCAAGGCTTTTGGTGTGATGTGGGGGCTGTAAAACAATATTATGTTAAATAAAATAAATGGAACTATGTTATGTACAGCATATAGTTACAGGCTTATCTAGGGGAAAAAGATGGCCTGGGGACAGAAAATTATGCTACTTAACTTAGAGAAGAAGAGAAGTGATACAGCTTTTAAGAACGCAAAGGTTGGCTGCAAGGAGGAAGGATATAGTTGCTTTCTGCATCTGTAGTGGGTGGAAGACGAAATCACAGCAAGGAAGATTTAGATTAGGAAAAGAGAAAAAGGGAACGACCGCAGTGGTGAGGATAATGAACAGCAAGAATGAGCTGCCTGGGGAGGGGGTGGCAGCTCCAGCTTCGGAGGGCTTTGAGTGCAGGCTCAATGAACATCTGATAGGAAAGGTTTTGTTCTTCCTGCTTTGGGGCAAGTAGATAGACTGGGTGATGGCTCAAAAGGCTGGGTGATAGCTATGACTTGACGCTGCAAGGAGAACGTGCTAATTTGAGACATGGGAGGCTGGGTCTCAGTTTCTCAGCCTTGCTGATGTGACTTCCAGGACTTGGAGCATTCAGTTGAAACACTTCAAAGCCTCTATGTGCTTGTGTCCTCTCCTTGTACCTGCTGATGAGCAGATGGGGACTAGGAATCTTAATCAACATATCCTCTTTGACAACCCTAGGAAATGCCTGGACTTTCTTGAAGAGGAGGCTTCTAATAAGGGAAGACCTTATTCCCTTTGAGGAGCTACACTGTATTTTTCCTATAACTTGCCTTTTTTATTGGTGAAATGGTGCACATTGTAGAGGTGCCCAGGCAAGAGTAAAAAAGCACTCAGACACCCGTGAGGGCTGCAGAATGTTAAACAGCTTTTAACAGGGACAGCCTTGCAAAAGACAACAGAAGAGTCTCCCAGTTCAGCTGTTCCGATGGGGCTTCCAAAACCCAACCTGAGCACTGAAGTTGGATTCCAGTTAAACCTTAAATTTTCACCTAGAAGTGAGTGGGTAGCCAGGAGACAGGAGCAGAGACCAACTTCTCCTTCTAGGGCTATGTGGTGGTCACTGGGCACTCACGTTTGTGCTTTACCTCAGAGCCCCAGTTATTATGTTTGGTCTTGACTCACCAGCACAGCTATTGCCTGAGCACAGAGCCTGGAGTGTGGTGACTGAGCAGGGGGCATTTGAGGACCTGCAGCTGCAGAGGTAGGAAGGCAGGGACTTGGCTTGAGAGGTGTCTCCATCTGATCTCCTGCTCATTTCTCATGCTGGGGAGACGAGCACAGTGCAGGGCGCATCACCAAGGCTAATGTGAAATGAAAACTGATTGCCAGGTGGTTGGAAAATTCCCTGTTTGGGTTTCCAAAGAAAATCATAGGTTGGGTGGACATATTATTTTATTAAACCCTTACATGCACTCTTCTCCCCACCTCCATTACCCCAGGCACCTGCCTTCCTATCAGAGGTGTGTCTTCTCCCAGAGGAGTAGCAGGCTGGGGAAGAAAGGCTTTCTGCAGCATAGGCACACCACAGTTGCTCTCTGACTCAAACCTGTGAACTGCTCAAAGCTATTCGTGTCAATTGAGGTGCTCAAACAAATAAAGGGAGTGTGCTCAGGCCAACTTCCTGGGACTGCTTGTGGTCAAAGATCCCCTTGCATTTTTTGTTTTCTCCTTGTCTTGCATGTTAAGCGGATGGCCTGGAGAAATTCCAGGATGGGTAATTACCTTCTGCCTACTTGAAATTCCCTTCTGCAGTTTCTCCAGGGGGAATTAGTCCTACCTTCTGCTGCTGGAAAGGTCCACTTCAGACAAGACAAAGGAAGGAGAAACGGCTGCAGGGTGAGCATAGGGCTTGCCAGTGGTCACCTAGGCCTGTATGCTTCTCACCTTGAGTGGTATTTCACAGTCCAACTGTGAAGCTCCTTCACAAAGATGGTCAGGCTTTCAGGTATCAACTCCAGTGAGCTCAGGAGACAATGATCCCCCTTGGTGAGTGCAGCTGGCAGTCAAGGCTGGTATTCAGGTGCAGTCTCAGCCCTGCAGCTGTTTGACACACATTTGACAGTGTACCTCCTCTATACAAAGAGCAAGTGGTTTAATGAAGGTGTTAGAGATACAGGGGGATCTATAGAAGCAAGGAGTCTGTTTGTGCTCATGCAAGTCTTGTGTCCAGTTTTTCTTCCAGGATTTCTGCCCAGGATTTCTTCTTCTTGGGTTCGTTATCTAGGTTTTGTCCATTTGTATTCTTATCCCTAGAGAATGCATGTCTGTGTGTACCCTCATTTCCTCCTAAATTGGGGGACAGGCATGCCTAGTGATGCACACAGCTTAATAATGATAAACGTTCATCTCTTCAGCCTCCACTGGGAGCTTTTCTCTTCCCTTTCATCCTCTGGCTCTTGTCTCCTTGTTGCAAGTTTGGAGCTCGTGGAAGAGGCACCGGGCTCCAGCATATCTGATTAAGAGTTCACCCAAGAGCTTCTGAAAGATGGGTGTAGTTGAGGACATCCTCAGTCTCCAAACCTCACTGCAAATATCAACCTGAGTGCACTGAAGTCTTGCTTCAGCTCCTCTCAACCCTTCCATTGCTGTAACCTCCATCAGTTTTAAGACCAAGACCCATCTTGCCTGGTGTGAGATATCAAATGTGGTTCAACAGAATCCTCAGTGTAGGTTGTCTGCATTAAGTGTTTATTTGTGTGCTATGGACCTAAAGTCCCATTGGACTTGGTGGTGATCTGGTTGCTATGGTCAGTGGAGGGTGTGTATTGGTTGACCACAGAGATGTGGCCAGTGCAGCATGGCCCACTTGCCTCCAACTGTCACTGCAGGAAAACAGTTGGTCCTTTGTTTGCTAACCCCTCGTGGATGTCTCAGAAACCCCAGAATGTCTGAAAAGTCACTAAGAGCACATATGGACAATTGAACTGAGCAGTGAATGATACCAGGGGTCCATAGCTGTTGCTCATGATTTCATTGGGGTGGAATTTAGGCTGAGAAATCTGCAAGTATGGGAGCCAGGGAATAGCTGGATTGTTTTTCACCCTGGTGTTTTCACAGCCCATGATGGATCTGCCCTCTGGTAGTTCGTCTGATCTCTTTCTGAACTCGTACATTCTTTTGGGACAATGAGCTCCTAGCTGTACTCATGCACCGTGATAAAAAGCAATTCCTTGTCTTTTAAAGTTCTCAGAAGAACTGAGGAATGTGACACAAGTTGATGAGAACAGTCATTCTTCATTCACCTTCTCCAAGACAACTTTGTTCAGACCTCTATTCCATTCCTTGTCTTCCCAGCCAGGGTTTGCTTTCTAAGTGCTCACTCTACCTTCACCCCAAAGCTATTCAGACCTTTGATCACCCCTATCACCTTAGGTATGGTGATGTTTTCCTTTTCTGATCTATACTTTCTGAATCAGCAGACTAGAAGTGCACACTGTAACCAAGCCAGAGGTTCCCTGTGGAATGATACATTAAGTTTTTCTTTTTTTGTGTGTGTGATATTCTGTACTCATTTACTCATATTCTTTCCTAATAGTGTTGCTGTAGCCTTCACAATGAAGGTCTGTTAGAGAGAGATGATGCGTCTTTTATTAGGTCAGCTAATGTAGATGTGCGTGCACACAGACACATGCTCACACCCTCCTTATAAACCTTGCCTTGTTAAAACTTCCCAACACTTGATTTGCCTTTTCTGACCACCACTCCCTCAAGGCCTGTCTGCACCCATACCTGGCAGCCCTCGTAGGGCAGGGCGGACAGTACCTGCCCCCACAGGCTCAGCCTGTCTGGATGCCTGCGCAGCCCTTCCCTATCCCCCAAGATTTCAGGGCTCCTGCCATCATCTTTCTGTTTTCTTATCCAAGATGCGATGCCCACGCCTTTAGAGGAAGCCTTCAGACCCAGCTTAGAGTCATGGGCACACAAAGAGAGGCCAAGGAAAAGAAAGGGGAGAGGGAAGAGAGACAACTTCTCTTTGTATCTGTATGCATCTGTGAAGATGGATGGAGCCATCCAGACCTCCAAGCCACTGGTCTTGAACACAAGGCATTATTTGTCAAATGTCGTGGGATTTTTCCTGTTGAAAGCTGAAGATGGTTAATGTAACTTATGGCAGAAGCCTTTTGTGCTCTCTACTCTGCAGGCAAAGAGCAACCCCTTATGCCAGTCTCCTTGCCCATACACCCCTCAACCTGAAGTCTTGTAGCAATCTGCAGAAGCCAGCCAAAGTGTCAGGCTGCAGAGACTTGGTTCATAGCCCACCCCAGGATGTACTGAAATGGGACATTTGGTGGTGACCATATGACCAAGGCTGTCCAGATGCAGCAAGAAGACCCTGGGAAAGACTGGCAGCGTCAAAGGAAGTTGCTCTAGTATGGCTTTGCCCAGGAGCCCTCTGAATTAACTCACCTCCTGAAGACAGGATTTAACCTCAAAAAACACACAGGTCCCTGCTGACTTAATCCTGTGGAGCCCATCTCCAAAATCAAGGCTGATATCCTCCTTCTCAGATGCTAACAGAGCTAACTTGGAAGAAATTATATGAAACAATCCTTCCTCTGTAGGAGAAGCCAACTCTCCCCAGGGGTCCCTCCAAGTCCTCTGTAAGGTCTTCCCTGGGCCTCCTCACTTGTTTTGTGCTGTTACCTCTACTGTTCTGGGCATGTTTGAATTGGCTTTTAGGGTGACCCCAAAAAAGGCCTTTCTCAGGTGGGTGTTTTCGACTGAAGGCGATGAGCAGACCCTCAGTCTGTCTTTGTCTGAACTCCTCTGACTCCACGAAGAAGGTCTGCAGCCACCAGCTTCACCTCAGAGAGAGACACTGGTGTGAGTGAGCTGGGGACATGAGATATGAAGCACTCTCTATCTTTTTTTTCCCAGCATGTAACTCTGCGTAACAGTGAATCTTGAAGATCAGAGAAGTTTGGGGTTGGAGTCACTGACTGTGTGTGTTGGAGGGTGTTAGACCACTTCCCAGAAAAGCTACAAGGTATTTATAATGGAGCCTACTGAACCTCCAGGTGACTCTAATGTTTTTCACCAGGTTTTTGTTTTTCTTGGGAGTAGAGACATGGTGAATACTCAAGTTGTTTGGCTTTGCAGTGTATACTCAGCCTTAGGGTCCTGCTTGTGTCTAGTTCAGAGTCTCCTGAGCAGTCACACATGGTTTTCTTGCCCTTCTTTGGGTTGTAGGGCTCCACGACTCACTATCTCAGAAACCAGATTTTGACTTTCTGGGGCCTGCAGTTGCACGCAGCTATCCTCCCTTGGCTGTAGTCACAGGGCATGCCATTTGGTTGTGCATAAAAGGGCATCTTGTTTAACTCTTTCTGGGGCAACACAGCAGGAAATTTAGAATTTCTTAAAGTCTTCTTGTCCTTCATAGGTTTCAGGGATTTACAGCTCTTCTTTGTGAAGTAACATAAATCCCAAATGTCTCCTTTCCTTTGTCCAGTCTTATTACTTCTCTGGATCTGAGCGATTGGTAGTGCTTTAGACAAAAGCTCTCTTTGCTTCTTCATTAGCTGTGTTAGGATGGAGGAGCATGCTTTGAAGAAACCTGCTGAAACACAGCCCATCTGCTTTTGTAGAGGTTGCAGTTGCACCAACCAAGTCTGACACTGTTTAGGAAGCTCATTGCTTCCAGGTGCTGAGCCACGGATGGAGACAGTCTCTCCTAAGAATATTTTGAAGATAATCTGAAGCAGGATGGTCATTTTAGATGGGCCTTAATAACTGTAACTTAGGCAAGATGAAACTTGCTCAGCTCTTAAATAAAAAAATGAGGCTTAGCATTTCATCCAGACATGTCTCCAGTCATTGGAGTGGGCCTGTGCACTTAAATATGTGAGTTGTTGATTTGGGAGCTAAACAAAAAAGAGGATAGTTTTTAACAAAACACAAGAAAAAACCCATGAGTTTCTCAACCATAAAAACTACTAGAATTGTCTTTCAGGATGAACGGATTGCATCCTTTGACCAAAATGAATTACAGTGGTTTTTATCTATAAACATATTCCCATAATTAAATTTCAGAAGGAGAACAAAATTCAGATGGGCAAATGAAACCATTTCATTTTTTCTTTGTTTCATTCCTCTGACTTCAAAAAAAAAAAATCTGTTGCCAAAAGCAGTTCAAATAATGGACCTGAATTTTTTATATTTATTTGTTTGCTTGTTTGTTTGTTTTATTTTGTGACAAGTAAATATTCCCTGAGAGAAACAGAGTGGCCAGTATTAGAAAAAGGCTCCTTCAAGATTTCTCTGGCCTCTTTGCCTTGACAATCTTTGTTTCTTGGTTCGGACTCTCAGCCCCACTTGCCATTTTGCATTCTCTGGCTGATTCCTTGCAGCAAGACACGGGAAATGGGTGTGATATTGCAGCTCTCCTGCTGGCTGCTCCTTTGCTCTCCAGACCGTGCTGCCTTGGAGCACTCCGCAGAGGACAGCTGCTGTCCTTGACCCTGTCACAATTTGTCCTGCCCTTTCTCACCCACAGATTGCCAAACTCTCTGAGGCCACTGGAATCACTTTACCTACCACACCCTGTGCCTCCACACCCCTTTCAACACAATCCCACACCTCCTCCACCTCCCTGAGATCCTTCCCCAGTCACTGCCTTGAACTTGCCTTGTTTTCCACCCCTTTCTCCATGTTATTTACTCTCTGTTTGTCTTATCCCCACTTTGGGACAACTCTTACTTCACCTTCTCTGCCTTGACATGTGTCTTGGTCCCTATCAGCACTGAAATCTCTTCCCACTTCTGCGAACACCACTGAAAGACAGAAGACTTGTCCCTTTAGCAGGGATGTCCCATTTATTATTGTTCATTTTCTGGTTACTAGTACTCAGCCGCTGGGCACTCCTCTGTGATAGGTGTGCTAGAAGAAGCAGAAAGGCACAGTGGGTGCCCCAAAGATTTTCCAGTTTAAGAAAAACAATCTTCTTCTTGGATCACACAGCAGACCAAAATATCCCAGATCCCAGTCTGCTCCAGATCCTTCAGCTCCCGGCTGGTGGTACCTGCCATAGCATCGCAGGAGAGCACTTCAGTGAAGTGGTGGCATCTTAGCTCCCTCTCTAAAGCAGAGCCGTCCAGCTGAGGACATGTTGTGTCATCTCTCAGCCTCAGCCTCCACACAGATACACCAGACTGACCTATTAGGTGGGCAGCTTGTGTCAATTAATTAGTTAAGATCTATAAAATGTTTTGAATCATCTGTGGTGATCACAATAGCCAAAGCACCATCCCATTATTAATTATCTTGCTGCAGGGAGCTGGAATTGTCTTGCTCCTCCATTATACAGCCAGGAAAATTGTGCTGGCAGGAACTCCTCTCACGAAAGATGAACAGATCACACAGCCAGGCTTAAATTCAGGGATTTTCCACTTACTCATCCTGAATCCAGCCTAAAGGTCCTTACTCAGCTATTACCTATCCTTCACCTGCAAATAATATTATTAATGTCAACAGGGGTTTCCCTAGCAAGGAGAGAATAAAAACAGAGGGAAGGTCAAATGTGCAAGGCCTGGTTTACCTTCCCAAATACAAAATGGACTGAGGCAACGGTTCATCCTACCTGACTGCGGGCACACAGCAGAGATGATGAAGGTTTGCAGGTATTTCCAGAGCTTGGAGTTTTGCATTTGTGCGGCTTGGTGCTCTGTCCTCTGAGACCATGGACACGAAGGGGAAGGGGACGTGCTCTGAGGATGGGTCTGTGCTCAGTGGGCCAGTATGTGCTGACTGGCCATCTGACTGATAACTGAGGCTAGAAAAGGTCCTGAACTTTCTCTGAGGGTGAACTAATTTATGTCTGTCTTTTCCACTTAGCTATTGTTTTTTACAACATTTGTAGACAGCTGGTATCTTCAAGATTTCTCTCCCTTTCCCCACTAGAAGTGAAACCAGTCAATCTGGAAGAAATTATGGCAGGTAAGACTGTATAAGAATCATTTTATTAAGAAAAAATAACAGAAGGCTTTCAAAGAATGTGACAGATGTAAAAGCTCTGGAGATGATACTCCAAGAATTCAGGGATGCTGGAACACCAGCCTGATGAAGATGATCTGCCCCATTGTCATAGAAAGGATGATGCCTTCACTCAGCAATTGCAGGTGGTATTTTTCTCTCCTCTCCTGAAGAAAGAACATGGGAGAAATCATGTTGGCAGTTGGCAGCAAGTGAAAACCAGAATCACCTACACCGGCTGTGAAGATACACACAACCATTCAAGGACAAGACTCATGAACATCTTGCAGTCTGCCTCAGCTCAAGGAAAGTTTGCATGTCTCTGCGGTGACATCTGAGGTTCACCTGGTAATGAACACAGCTGGTTTAAACAAGACCCAAAATATCAGGTGTATTTATTCCTTCAGTGGATAGTACAAATATATTTACCATTTACTAAGGATCTCAAGTGCTAAAAGTCCCCAGACCTTTAGAAGTCTGATAATCTGACATGGGATAGACTTCAACAGGGGAAGTATTGGCCCAAGAAAAAGATTTGGCCCTATTTTATGGCTATCCTGTCTCAGAAATGCATTTTGGGGGAGGATGGTCAAAGCTAATAGCCCAAGAATTAAAACAGAGGTGATTTTGGATCAAAATAAAATTGTGTGCAGTGTTATTGCACGAGGGATCAGAAGGGGAAATGTAGCAGGAAGACTGCAGCCAGACTGCACGTAGCAGGGGGAAGTTTTGGCACCATCCATGGTACAACCTGGTCAGAGTATGGGTCCAGCAAAGCTCCCATTAACAAGAGCTGCTCTTTGACTGCCACCACCCCACCTTCTCCTCCTCTCTGCCAGGCGAGCCTTTGTGCAAACACAGACATGTCATACCTAACTGCGAACAATTAAAATCAAGCCCAGATCCAGACGCAGAGCTCAAGCGGGGCTGGTCTGGGCTTACGAAAAACAACAACAACAGAACAACAGAAAAAAAAACCACCCTAGCAGCAAAGGAGAAAATGCGGATTGCATGGAGAAGGGCATTGGAGGGGAGGGGTGGGGTCAGCCTTCGCCTTCCTTGGGGCCTGGAGCGTCACACGAATTCTTGCAGAGACAGTAACCAAATCCACATGGTGCGCAGGCCTTGGCAGATGAGTGTAATTTAATTGAGCGAGCCCCATACCTGAGGGGAGAGGAAACTTGTTTATTTGGAAACAAAACTTGTTTTTCTCATTTTTTTGGTTTGTTTTGTTTTAGCCTCAAGGCCCTTGGAAGTCTGTGCCAAGTCAATGTGCATGAGTCCTATCTTTTTTTAACCCTGCTTCTGCTGATTCAGACAAAGAGGCAGGACAAATAAATGTTTTTCTAGGTATTAAGTCCAGAAGTGACTGTTAGAGAATTGTCAAATGCTAAAAAGGAAAAGTATCACATTCCTGGCTTCCTTGCCGCTTCCCTGAAGAACACCTTTGGGTTGTGTTTTCTCCTCTGGTGTCTGAGGTAAGAAAGGGACATTTTGACCACAGTCACTGTGAAGTTAATTAAAAAAGAAAAGTAAGTGGGAATATTCTCAAAAATAACTTGGTTCCAGGAAATGCATCTTTAAAGGAAAGCAAAAAAATGCTGTGAAAAGCCCAGGTACATCTCTCTAAAGTCAGTGAGAGTACCAGTGCCAATCCTATAACCTGATCTTCTGCATCACACCTTTGAAGCATGTTCATGAGCCTAGAAAGCAAGTTATGGGCTTCAACCAATAATTTCTGGGGAAACAAAAGTTAAGAGAAAGAAGGGGATAAAGATAAATGCTCAGAATTTGCAGCTGCCTGTTTCTAAGGGATTGAAGGCTTCCCACTTGAAAATCCGTATGCAGCTCTTCACTTTGCAACAGTTCAGTTTTCCAGGGTCATCTCAGTTTTGCTGCTCCCACTCAGCAGTCAGAAAGAAAAGAGGTGTATTGTCTGTACAGTGGTTATTGATATGACTTTCTACAAAGAAATACCAAATCCCGCATACAAAATCAAAAAGCAGTTTATTTAATGACTGCTTTCCAGAGGTGAGTACCACAAAACTCCACTGAAAAACATTCCTGTCTGAAATACTGTGCTCTTGGCTTACAATGTTGGAGTTGCTCACTTTTTCATGCACTTTCCTCATGACTTGGATTCAGTTTGCCCCATCAGCAGATGGGAAGTGGAGGTAAAGAAAGGCTAAGTGGCAGGGCCAAAATCAAAGGAATCATTTGCAAGGAAGGTCTCTCTGTGGGGTTGCTTCCAGCTCATAGTCTTGCTCTGTGCTAAGGTTTCAGAAAAATGAGAGGTAGGACTAGAAAATGTTCTTGTGCCAGAGGTGAGAAGAGTGATGCAAATTTTCTTTCTTTGTGCTTGTAGTTTCCAGTTTGGCAGCATGCAAGCACAGAGACAGCAAAAGGTGCAATGGACATGAGAAAAATCTAAGAGTAAAAGCAATATTCCAGCCATGGAGAATCTGGACGCAGTACATGTCCCGTGTCTAGGCAAGCCAAACCCTCGCTCAGACCCTAGAGGAATGTAAGTTTTTGTCTTCTCCCAGGTTTCACCCTATCTCTGGATCCAGGATACTGTCAGACAGAAGACCAAAGGCCTACAGTTGTTGCAGCAATTTCCATTTGCTTGTGGATGCAGCAAAGGACACATTCAAGGTAATGCCAAGGGTGGAGAAATTTAATAAACAGTGCCTTTGAGCTATTCTCCATATCAAAACAGTGAGATAAAAATTACAAATGATTAGAAAGTCTGCCAAGTGGTTGCACAAACAGCGCTGAGGCAACGAACCTGAAAGTGCGTCTCCATTGGGTGAAACACGCTCTCAGCGGCGAGGACACCAGGCCCTCAAAGAAAATGCGGTAGAGTGAACTTTTAGTAGATGACAGTTCAAAAGGAAGATGAGATACCAGGATATTTTTGGAAGAGAACCTAAATACCTATGACACAGGTCCCAGCTAGATAGAAGCTACAGGAGCCAACTGGCTGCTTTAATGAGCCTAAAGTGCATCTAGACCGGAATGTGAGGAAAGGAAACATTTGAATCAATGAGATGCTTCAATCCAAGGGATGAATGGGGCTCCTTGTGTGCAAACCTTCTCATGCTCTAGCACCTTCTGAAAATGGTGTATGGGTCTACATACACCTAGTCCAGCCTTTAAGTCACTGTTGAGAACTATAGGTGCATGCCAAACCTTACTCAAATTCACCTGGGCTGTCCTCCCACCTTGCCAGTAAAGGTCAGATTTACTTGCCCACGGAGACATCCAGTGTCATATTAGACATTGCAAAAATATCTCAGCTTCGGCTGCGTTTCCAGAAAAAATAAAAGTCTCCTGTAAGAAGTATCCCATGTGGATTTCTCAGATATGCCATGATGCCTGAAGTAGTACCAGATGTCCATGTTAGGATAACGGAATCCCACCTAAAAGTGGGATCAATATGAAAACTAAAATTAGGTGTCTGTGCATAGGTGCCTTTACATAAGCCAGGTGTGTAAGGATTCTCCTTTGAATAAATAGGGAGCTAGGGATCTGCTTGTAATCTGCACGTAGGTGTGTGCTGCTAGCTAAGATGCTCTAAGGTATGTGAGACATCTGCATGGGGCTGGCAAAGGACCTGCCAGAGATTTGTGCCCTTCTGGAACAGCCTTTGGAGGCCAGGTAGAATGTCCCACTGTGGCCAAAACAGCACCACATGGCTATGTGGGAAAGCAAAGTCATCCCAGGTCAATCTTTTCAATGAAGAGCTACTTATCACCCCTGTTGCATTGCTGTAGACACACTACTGTGTTGCCCATTAGACCATGTTGATTAGGCCCCCCTCCAAGTATACTGGGAGCTTGTGCACTTAGCGGACAGGTAGACACCATGTGCAGGCACCCAAATATGAGTGTGGTCATCTCTGGTCTGAATCCTACCCTAAACCTCTGATAGTGATTATCTGAATGTGATCTTTCAATAGGATGTGTTGTGCTCTGTGGAAATGCCATTTAGATAATTCTTTCCTTTAGTGTCTTATGAAACCACTGTCTGGGAGGGATCCACAAGACTCACTAAAGTCAGGATATTGCTGCTATTGCTTCCGCTTTATCTACAAGGCTTGGTAACCTTCCAGATTTGGAAATTAGACTGGTTTGACGTGATTTGTTCTTAGGAAATACATTTCTTATCACTTCCTTCTCCTCCAGGGCTGAACAAGGTATGTTCAATCAGCTATTCCAGCATCTCTGTTGATGTTGAAGTTAAGGTGACAACTCTACAATCACTTGAAGTTTTCTTCCCTGCCCCTTCCCTCCACCTTTTTTGAAGGCAGAGTTTATGGCAACCTTTTCCACAACTTCTTGAATTCTCATGTGCTTGTGCACACTTATCTCCTGCCACTCCTTGGTGGACTCCAGCTGAAGTGTGCAGGATCCCAGTGTTCAGAAGGCAGGAGTTAAGGGCAAAACTACAACGTTGTACTTTATCTCCCTGTCCTCCCAAGCTGAGACTGGTGATGAAAAGCCTGTGAAGCATGACTTTGCATCTTTGGCCATCTGGGCTGTCACCAAGCATCTTATGAGCTTGGATGCTCCTGGCAAGTATAGAAGAAATTGATTGATTGGTGCCTAGATTCCATGGTGATGGGCACATTAGGAATCAGTAGGCTGGAAGATTAAAGAGATATTTAAAAAGCCCTGCCCAGCAAATAGAGATGCACTGACACTTTGTATTGAGGGCATGAGTTGCCCCAGATAATTGCTAGTGGGTCAGAGATAGCCCTGGTTTGGCTCTTGAGTACTCCAGGACCTGCCCACCCCAGTGCATCCAACTTATCTAAACAGTCTGTAGTCTGTTCTTTCCCCACTTTGGACTTTGGCCTCTGCTCCAACCTCTCTTTTTAATTGTTTTAAGCATCTGGACTCAGTTAACCTTTTTTTCCCTTCTTTATTTGGTCAGTACAGAAGAAAAAAAAGAATCCTTAATACTTCACTTTTCTATGTGTCATTACATAAAAGTATCTTGTGTGGTACGCTATTGTCATGATTTTTGGACAGGGTCTGTCGTGCAAAGGACGACAAGAAGATTAAAGCAGGAGGAATCTGCCCTGGAGACAGCTGACTTACCGCACAAGCCCCTCACAGCAGTATATTATGGGCAGCCAGCCCCAGGCCTGGCTGTGAGAGATGGTTAGAAAACATCTGCCAAAATAATTTTTAACTGAGAACAGTATTTTTTGGACACAGCTAAGTCCCTCCCCACCCCCACCTCCAGAGCCTTTTTCATGGAAGCATAGAGATTTCAGCTAAAGATCCCGCAGAAAGAACATCAGTGTAAGAAAATGAATTTCGTAAAAGAAGAAAAAAAAATAATTTCTGAATCGTCTTTCAGATTTCTGGAGATTCATTTTACTTGTGTTATCTTTGTTCTGGGGTGATCATTTTTACAATTTTCCATGGTGTGTCAGCGGTAAAGGATTCATTAGGCAATGTGACTATCAGTATGTCATAATACAGTCGTGGAAGTATTCTCTTATTTTCTTTTGTTTGCTTTTCAAATCATTTAAGGCAAATGCTATTTAGCACTGACTGAAATATCTTATCTTGCTTTCTGATCAAAGTGTCTCCTGTTTGTGTTGTAATTAATAAGTAATGAAACACCTTAATTACAATACAAACAGGAGATACTTTGATCTGGAAGGGAAGATAAGGTATTTCACTCACTGTTAAGTAGCAGCTGCTCATAATGATTTTGAAAAGAAAATAAAAATAGAATATTTAAACAATTTTGGGTCATTATGGCATGCCAGGAGTACCTGCCATAACATAGGAAGAGATAATATAAATATAATAAAATACTATTAAAACCCCATAAAATAACCAAAGAATTTCTTGAACCATGTTTTTGGAGTGAAAATTCCCTTGTCCAGGCGGTTTCAAAAGCAGTTGGTTTTGTTCTGATTCCAAGTGAAAACAGTAGAAGTTCCTGGGAAAATGAGAATGTGTGAGCATCAGTCTCTTCTTGCTCCTGCTTCAGTTCCTTTTCTTGCACTGGATAAAGATGATGGACAAAGACCATCTCTCCAGCTACAACTTCTGGCCCTTGAAATACCCAGGGCCACCGCTTGCAGCAGCCTGGGGTGTGCTGGGGAAACCTTGCGTGCCATTGAGAAGGGTGGCTGCACTTTGAAGCCCATGGTCTAGCTGCTGAGTTCAATCTAGAGAAGCTGAGACATCTGGTTCATGTTTGGATCATGCTGTAGCAATAGTCATGAGAAGACCTCGTTGGCTGTGAGGAGAGGCTGCATCCTGCAAGGCTCTCTCCCCAGCAATGCATTTTGGAGAAGCTTTTAAGTCATGTCAGGAAGAGAGGTGGGACCTCTGTGCAACTTCCATCTCCTCATGGTGGCTGTAGGCAGTCCTGGTTACATCCTCTTTCTTCTGCGTGCCTCATGGTTTGGTAATGATTAGCATTCACTGGTCTTACAATATAAAATTACCTTGAGGAAATTGCTCATCCATCACTTTCAGGTTTCTTCCAGAAATTCAGTCAGAAATTTGTACAGAAATAAACATTTTCTAAGAGAAAAGGAAGCAAACCAAGCCAAGCCAAGCTAAGTCAAGCAAAGCCAAGCCTTTTTTTCCTTCTTTTCACAAACTTTAAGAATGTGATGATAATGGAGGCAGAATAACAAAAATGTATACCTAAATAAGGAGAAAAATATAAAGTCAGATGGGTATCATATTAAATGTTGATGAACACAACTTTGACTACAATTTAACTAACTAATTAAACTTTGCCTACAATTCAACAGAAATTTTATATGTTTTCTTTCATAGCAGAAGTAATTTCTAAGAAAGGAATGCTAGGATGAGCTAAGCTTAAAAATCAGGGTGGAGAAGATGTTTCCTTTCACAGGAGTCCTCTACTGTTGTTCAAACACCCTTGGGATGCTCTCAGGCAAGGAATATCCTCATAACCACGAACAGGTAATACCCAGATCTGCATAAGATCAGGGACCATAATGGTGAGACCAGGCACACTTTAGCTAACTTTCTGAAATTCATTTTTATCTGTCAATATTTTTAATGTTATCTGCATGAAGAACCCTTTTTTTGGGGAGATCTATCTCACTTTTTTTGCCACTGTGATCATCTCGTGGCAAACAGGTTCAAATGTGCTGTTTAGTCTGGGTATTGCGCTCACCTATCTCAGCTTACTGTTGGAGACTCTTAACACAGAGATTCCCTTGAACTTTGTACTCTCTTCCACCTCAGGCTTCCTCCTTGGTTCTAATATTGGTGATAAATAATAACCATCTATTTTTGCATACAGTAGAAGTTTGATGCCCTCTACTAAGGAAGTGGTTAAAGCTGCTTTTCCACCTACTCTGGAAAGATTCCTAGTAATGAACACTTTTCCATGCATGCATGCTTTTATTTTCTTTTTTTTGGCCTGTTCCCAGGTTCTTTAAATACAACTTTTCCTAAAACACGATGTCTCTTTCTTGGTGTGTAGCTCTGTCATGCCTATCTTCATTTTCCACACGAAACACTAAACCATATGAACATTATCACATGTGTAATGATTGACTGCCTTGATCAACATAGCAATTAATGAATTCAGAAACTTACTTTTGTTTTAATTTTTTCTCAAATAATTGTGAGTGTGAGGACCATTATGTTGTATAGTACTAACCATTGAACTGGGCCCCTCCTAAAAGAAATATATGTTCTAGCTGCAGCTGAAAGTCCAGACTCGAGAATGAGCGATTTTGATGGTCCTACAGTTGTTTCTGTTGATCAAATGACCAAGACTCAAAGAACCCAGGCTGATTTTTTTTTTTTAATAGCATGACCTGATCTTTTTCTGAGCACTCCACATTTTTTCTGGCCAAGGGACTCAGTCTCCTAATGGACTAATACAGTTTGAATTTCCTTTGAATTACACCTCAGAAAGTATCGTGCAGTGGGAAAAAATGTGCACTGAATCAGCTTCCTAAAGCTGATTGGAGAAAAATATTTTGACTTTCTCATTTCTGGGAAAATTCTGAAATTTTGAACATTTTTCAAGCTAAACGGAGAAAAAATCAACCAGTAAATGTCTTCTGATGAGGTAGATTAAAAAAAAATAAATCCAAATAATGGACACGTACAATTTTGATAATACAGGAACATTTTGTTTCAAGAAGTGAGGGCATTTGATTTTGATACTGTCAAAACATAATATTTTAATATTCAGCTTGCTAAAATATGAAGCATATCTACAAATACATCATATTAAGATGAATACATGTCAAAATTATATGGAATGCATGTCAAAATGGGACTATTGAAATATTATCCAAATGAAATTATTTAATGCTTTCCAGTCAAAAAAAGGAAGGGGGAAAAAAACCCCTCTTAAAGTTTCCTATTAAAAATTCCAACAAAACACTTGACTGACTGACTTAATGAAATGGCATTCACTGATGGCAAGATACCTTCATCAACATTTTCTGTTCTAGCTTTGTTCCTTTTGAGGAAGAGATCAGGATTTTAACTATTTGCTGTAATTTCATTAACGTTTGAGTTATTACAAATTCTGCCTCAGACAGAACATATTCCAGTCCCAGCTGCTTTGCTGTAAAGACAAAACCCAATGTTCGACTGAAATAAAAAATGACATCTGCCTTTGATTTCTAAGGAGGAACTTTTTCACCTTGGTCAGCTGAGAAGGCTTAGAAATGGGAGATATTTCCTCCACACTGAGGGTCATTTGCAGCCCAAGAGAATCAGACCTGCTGATTTCATGGTGACACGGGCCAGGCAGAGGCCACACGAGCTGTTATATTCATTTAAGAAGTTCTCCTGCAGGCCCAGAGTTACTTATGACACAAGGTCATGGCAAGGGCTCTCCTTGGTGGTGTTTCTGGCTGATGTTCCCAAGGTTCCTCCTACATCTCACTGTGGTTGTGTTTTTTCGTGCACCAAAGCCAGACATCAGCTTTCTCCTTCATCAAATGGAGGTGAGGGTTGTGGGGCTGACCCTGCAGGGGAAGACAAGTCCTCGTCTCACATGGGCTGATAATCGTGAATTAACCTTGTTGATGGAAAGTGATATTAAAGCAGAATGGAGCCATTTATAAAATCAAGACACATTTCTAGCTTGCGGTTATGCATCTTGCTGCTTTGCTCCCTCTCGCTACAAAGCAGAGCTTCTCCAAATGGTGGAGAATTACGAGTTATCAGACCGTGCAGCCCATCTCCCTGCCAAGGTAGTGATGTTTCCCACAATCTCTTTATTGTCTACTCAAGTTGTAATCTCTCTCTAAGCAATGGGGCCTCCAGAATTTCCTATGAGAGACAGTTCTGTAGTCGTCCAAACCAAAATGAACACTGGAGACATAGTGTGTAGGTCCAAGAGGAGAATTAGGATATTGCCCTTTGGTTTAGCCCAGAAGTAAATCTTCTTGGATCTCGGGCTCCTTCCTCACTGTTTCATACACATAGGAGAGCCAGAACTGCGTGAACCAGTATTTATGTAGATCTATCCCTTTGGCAAAGCACAATGTTCTGGCCCAGCTTAAGGACAGCTTTCAGTCTAGTTGTCTTTGTTTCTCCATTTTGATGTCTGACCTTACAAATTGTTCTTCAATTTTTTTTATTTTCTTCCCTCTCCTCTTGTCCCTTCCCCTTTTTCTTCATGCCACCAGCATTAAATAGCTCAAGGCTGTATTTAAAGAACTGAGAAGCTGCAAAGAATCAAGTAGGATAATGGGAAGAAAGGCTCAATGGGTCCCCCGGGACTTATCATGGTTTCTCTCCAACTGTTTTACATGGAGTCGAAAGTTCAACTTCACATTTTCTGGAAAGGAAAAAAAAAGGAGAGAAAGAAAGAGGACAAGTCGTGATGTGGGAATCTTTGGACTGTGATGAAGATGGAAGGCGCCACTCGAAAAAGCGGAGCTCTTCCAATGAGAAACAGATGTCCTACTTGTTCCTAAACACATTCAGTCCGTTTTCAATTACACCAGAATTAGAGCAGTAATGAGAAACAAAACAGGGTTGTTGGTTGGGTTTTTTTCCCTCTCTCTCCTCTGCCTTCTTTCCTTTCTGCCCCAGATGGATCGGTAGCATATCTCCAGATGACATCTCAGATTGCTTCCTAAAACAATGCTAATCATCTAATACTTCTAGCCTGACACTAATCTTTTCTTTCCTCAGTCTTATTTTCTTCAGACAACTAAATGTGGGACCAGTTCTACAATCTGAGGAGTTCGTTAGACTTGATGAGAAAGGCTTATTCTGCTCGTTTTCTGCTTGTTAGGAGCTCATTGATAACGACACTTTTATGGGTTTTTTTTTGGTTTGTTTTTTGTTGTTTTTTCCAAACAAAGATTTGACAAAACGTTTTTCTTTTCTTAGCTGTGGGATTCCTCATTAGGGCAAGAAAGAGAGGGAGATTTCTTTCAAAAGAGTACGTGTTAGAATCAGAAAGTATCCTGAACCACTGTTTTTCTTCTATTTTATTTTCCTCAAAGCAATTAGGGATTTTGTTTAGCACTTTCTTGGTTGCTCAAAGAGAAGTTCACAGCGAAAGCAAACTAAAGAAAACTAAACCACCACCAACACTCCCAAAACACCCCCCAGCTGTTTTGGCAAATCTGGCTTTAAAGCCTTTTCCTCAGATGCAGGTTGTTTTATACTAGGCTAATCATTAGAATAGATTTAGACCTAGCAACTGCCGTCTGGTTTGAGTGGGGAACCAGAGGACTTCTTTGGAAACCTGCTGCCAGCCCAGCCCATGAAGATTACAGGCCTAAAGCTCATGTCATTTAAGGACGCATGGATTGACACAAAGCGATCAGAAGGACCCTGTTGCTCCTAGTGGAGAGATCCTCCACAGGACTGTCCGGCTAGGAGTTGCAGCAGGAAGGTTGAGAGCTCCAGAGCCTCAAAA
Source organism: Phaethon lepturus (assembly GCF_000687285.1). Classification (NCBI taxonomy): domain Eukaryota; kingdom Metazoa; phylum Chordata; class Aves; order Phaethontiformes; family Phaethontidae; genus Phaethon; species Phaethon lepturus. Next base: position 35,989 of record NW_010516247.1, read on the forward strand.
ACCTCTTGGTTTGCACACTGCTTTCTAGGTGAGGCTGGGGAAACACAGGAGGGAGTTTGTGCTAATGCTAAGGGGAAGGAGGGCTTGCTCTGCAAATCTGTCAGTCATACACCTGGTACGACAGCGGAGAAACACCTAGTGAAAAATGACTGACTCCTTAAGGACACATGTCCACATCATGGATTCGCTATAGAGTCTAATGAATTTGTGCTGAAGCACTTCCCTTACTGTAGCACCATGAGAGCCTATTCTCTCCCCATTTTCATGGCACTTGTGGATGCTGCATAGCTTTAAGACCTCCACCTTGCTTTCACAGCTGGTTGTGGCTGATGTGCTGCTTCAGTATTTGGTGGGGGAGAAAAGACAGACCCTGCGTCCATGTAGACTTCATATTCTGTGGGAAATCAGGTGACAATAAATAAATTATTAATAAATAATCTCTGCTGAACTGCAGAGCTTGTGAGGTGAGGACAGTGTTGGGAGGGTTCGTGCTGCAGGTGGGACTGGACCGAGCATCACTCCAGCTCCTGTCCACCCTCCAGCTGCGACGGTGTGTTGCAAGGGAGTGATGGAGGCTACAGCCAGGTACCTGAGACCTGGGCAGGGATGGGGCTCCGCTGCAAAAAGCCCAGAGTGAGCAATGCCTCCACTGGGGAAAGTCCCTGGAAGGCGACAGCAGAGCAGGACTCTGCTTTCCAGACTGAGCCGGGACCCCTTCCCCTTCCAGCATGTCGGCATCCTCCTCTCCGCACCTCTGGGTTGCGTAGGGTTATTGTAAGCCGTGTCTAACCCTGCTCCCTTCCACTTGCCCTAACACTATCGCCCCATTTTTCATGCCTACCTGGTCCAGGTGGGTGCATGCATCCATTTCCCTTTCCTGTGGTCCTCAGCCATGAACTGAGGAGAGTCACCTTCCAAAAGCCTCCTCTCTCTTCCTTCCCCTCCCCACAAGTGGGGTCCTGCAGGAAACACCCCATTGCGCGTTTCTGGCATTCACAAGTCCAGCACTCATTTATCAGGAGCTTAGTCCTTTTTTTCTTTCCTTTCCCCTCCCTACAAAGTTAACTTACAGAACCCACAGCCTCTGCATGGAAATTGTTCCTCTCTTTTTGTAACCTCCTTTATTTCCCTAGAGATTGTTCCATGCAAAAGAACAATAAAATAAAATAAATAGATTCTTTGCTTTTTTCTTTCTTTCCTTTTTTTTTTCAATACTCTGTTCCTTTGTATTTAAGAAAACAAAATGAAACAATAGAAACATCCCATCAACTGCTAAAACTTGCTGGGATGTGCTGGACGTGATGTGCCTTGTGGAAAGATGTCCCCTTGAACGCAGAGACAGGAGACACTCCGGGGAGGCCACTTCCATGGAACGCAGCCTGTGACGTCCGGGTTTGCCCCTTGCGGTGCAGACTGGCTAGCTCAGCCCAGATCTACCCCGATTACATGAGCCCGAGGCTGCCGTGCTCTTGTTAAGGTGCTCAGAAGGGTTTATTACCTCTGGGCTGAGGCAGCTGGACATCCTCCAGCCTTCAGCTGGCCCCAGTCCAGGCGGCTCCCGTGTCTCTGAACCGCAGTTCCTGGCTTTTCCAGATCTGGGGTTAGCAGGGACAGGATTAACACAGGCCCAGGCCGTACCCTGACCTGCTTTATCGCTTCTGAAGCAGCTCCACAACAGTGCCGATCCACGCTCTGGAAACCCTGGGAGCCGCTGATCTGCATGTACCTGCCGGAGCAGCAAAGCCTGAGGCTGCTCCAGGGTGGTGGAGATGCTTGGCCTCGGCTCGAGGCAGAGCACGGCTTGCTGCCAGGACGCAGCCAGGCATGAGCTGGTGCCTGAAAGCAGTTGGTTCGCTTCATCGTGTTGCTTGAGGACCCGTTGACTGGACTCAGTCCCCTCCCCAGGACAACCCACCCAGCCCCCTTTTCTGCCCCTTACCTGGCAGCCTGCTCTCACGCTTTTCTTGGCACCTTCTCCAAGGGACCTGAAACCTCTCCTATGCCACGTGGACGTGACTTGCATAGGCCAGACCCACTTCTAGCCACAGGAGTGTATAAAAGCTTGGTCACTGCTGGCTTTGCTCGTACGGTGCAGGACAGGGAGCCAAGAGATCTTCCCTGTGCTCCTGAGCTCCCATGCAACCTCGGGAATGTCCCCGGTGCTTTCTGACCTCCTTCCTCCATGCACTGAGAGTGGTGAGGCAGTGGCCTTGGTTGGTGCCTCCAGGCTTGACTGCAACCCAAAGAAATGAAAGGTGGAATTTCACAACTGGCTGAGGCTGCTCTAAGCCGGAGCTGCCAAAAAGGGCAGCCGTACCCTCTGCCCACACCTGGCCGTATGATCCTGCCGTCTCCTCTGAATTGGTTCTGGCTATCAGATGGTTGTAAGTGATTTACTGACAACTAACCGAACAAGAGCAATCGAGATGAACTAAGGAGCTGGTGGGAAGTGGGAGAACTGGGACATGCAGGAGGGAGCAAAGGGAAGCAACGCATGGGGTGAGCTGGAGAAGGTTGTGAAACGCTGACATACGAATAATGCTGCGCTCGATCTATTGCAGAGTCATTTCTCTGTGATACAGTCACTTATATCCCCCCAAAGTGGATAGAAAGTATTACCACATTAGAATTTTCTTTGTATAATCTTCAAATCATCAGGCCTAGTATCTCCTCAAAGAAACCACAGTTGCTTCACACCAGAGCATGTAAAGTCCTTTTTGAGAAGCAATCTTCTGCTGCAGCTTTGATCGACCTCTTTTCAGTACATGATGAATAATGAGTAGAAGGCGGCACTGGTCTATTGAAAAAGTACATCTTTTTAAAAGATTTTTTAACACACAAGATATGCAGTAGAAAATTTCACTTTTGCATTTAAGTAGTTGTGAAAGGTATCAAACACTGTGGCTTTGAGGTTAAATTTACATTCTTAGGTCTGCATTTCCTGATCTGTGAGCATTTGATTTCTCAACTTTTCCATATCATTAACCTTTACAATCTGCAAAGGCAGTATAAACTGCTCTTGCAGGTATTGCCAAAGGAAATCATAAACATTTTGGCTATTCCTTGACCTCTCCTGAAATCTGCCATCCTGAAGATGGCTGACCTAAAACAAAGTCAACATTCGTGAAAACTGCCTCAACCTTTCTCCTTACACCTCTCTGACCATGTCCTTGGATGTGCTTTTTCAGTGTTTGCAAATGAACTTTGAGCCGTGCGAATTAGCATCCAAAACCTTGTATTTTAGCACTTGTGGCCAGATGGAAGCAGTTCACGACTTGCTACCGCTCCCCGGTCTGCAGCAAGTTGTTAACAAGCCTTCCTGCTTCTGTTCTCAAAGTACGCAAGATTAAATCGATATTAAGACTTTTCACGTGACAGACTTTAAAATGCAATAATTAAGAGCCCAGGTTATTGTTGAAAACCTGGATTCTGCGTTGGCAGAGCTGGGCTACCTGCAAGCTGCGAGAAGTGAATGGCAAGTCGGTATTTGCCTGATCCTGTGTCACTTAAAAGCAAAACTGAATGTGGGGAAAAGACACTTGTATTGAGGACTTGAGTCTTGGCCACTGTGTGCATGGTTCCTTGAGTTTTAACCCTCTTTATTTGAGCTGTAGACCGTCTGGGGGGTGAGTTTCTGAGATATTAATGTCAGGGCATGGCACATTTGGAAATTCAACTGTTTCCATGAAAGAGCTTTTCCAAAACAGGCTATATGTACCCTGCGCCTGAGTGGGTCTCACCCTGCTATCCCAGCATAGCTACCCCTGTACGCAAACGCCGGGTCTTACTGGCTGGCAGGGTCTCAAATTAATGCTTTTGCATTGAAAAATATTAATGAACTGAAAAAAAAAAATTCTAGGTCAGCACGTGGACCATATTCCACCACAAAATATTTTTGTTTCAACTTGTAAGGCATTAAAATTGTAAAATACAAAAGAAAAGCCTTAGCTGTGTGGGAAAATCCTACAGTGTGCAAGTCCAATCCCTTTGCCCTATTCCTCCCTGTTTTAGTTTTACAGGAAATTTCATTTTTCTGAAGTCTATTTGAAAAGGGAAAAGGTCTCGGGCTGTACTGTAAGGTGAAAGATTTTGGTTTCTACCTCACTCAGACCCGGCAACATGTGCATACCTATATATGGACACAAACCTAAAGCCTTTAAAAATCTTTCCACTTATATTTAAAGCATTCTAGCTCCCAAACAATGATAAAACTCAGACAAGAAAAGTTCATAGGAAATACTATGACGCAGGTGCAAAATTTCCTGTTTTCAAAGATGACAAGTATCAGCAAAAATGTCCTATGACTTTAAACCATTGAGCCAATTCCTTCCAAAAAGACAAAGAAACTTAGAGACACCTTAGAAATCCACAAAACAAGCCAAGTGTGAAGAATAGCTTGAGCTATTTTTAATTTTTATGTCTCCAAGAATTGTAATTGAGAATATCTGGAGAAATGTGCTGGGTTTTCCCCATTATTTCTTTCCCTTATTAGCTTCTCTCTTTTTTATTGATATATGTTTACATTAAAATTTTTAGCATGATTTTGTTAAAATCTCTCCCAAAACTTATCCACCTTTGGAAAGACAGAGTAAGGGAAATTTTAGCACAAAGAGAATCAGCTATAAAAAGTTATGGGAAAGCAAAAAAGAAGATCCAGATTTCAGTTCCAATTGTTATGACTACTTTGTGCAATTTTCTCATTCTGTATGTAAGGTAATGCATATAGAACTACAAAACCAATTAAGAACGTCTCATCAAAGCATCTCATACAATCCTTTATGGATTTTAAGCTTGCTGGGAAAGGCAATGACTTGGTGATGAAATTCTTGTACAAAGTAGGTAGATTTTAAATCTTAGTCATCACTACCAATCTCCCCCACCTTAGAGGATTACTCTTTAGCGTACCGAAGTACAGCGTCCAGTAACAAAGACAGGAACTTTATTGCCCTTGAGGGAAAACAGAAGATGATCCCCTGTGCTGCATAACTAACTGTCAGGATTAAACTCCAGTCAAGTTGTAACTGAATTTGCATCTGAGGCCAAAAAAAATTTCTTAATGTGTTCTAACATCCACTGGAATCCATGGAGTGTTTTCGAGTTGCCTTTGTAAAATGTCAAACCCTGCAGCATCCCTTCACGCAATATTCCCTCTCTGGTGTTACCTGGTTGAATGTCTCCTCTTGGGCCCAACAGAGCTGTGGCCGCTTGCAACATACAGGATGAGGGAAGTTGTGGGTAATGGGCAAGGATTTACGATGGAGCTGAATGGGTTTAAACCTCTTCCCTCGTCATTTAGTGCGACTGGTGCTTTACACTCGTGGGTTTGCATTTGCGTGGGGAAGGACAGAAGGGCTGTGTCTCCACTGAAGATAGGCTGGCCATCAGTTAACTCACTCATGCACAACCATGAACTGAGTCTGCACGATTTTTTTAAGAGGTACTTGGTGTGCTAGGCAGCTGGGGATATAATTTTTGGGAGAACAGGGGAGCAATGCCTTCAGGAACCCTGTGCAAATGACCCATTGCAGTGAAGGATTGGAATAAAGCAGAGAGGCATATTTAGCATCAGGTCCCCAGAGACCTGGAGGAAGAAGGGATAACAAACTCTGTAGCCTCACACCTGGGCAAGCTCAGCAGCTCATCAGCACCCTGGCGGGGTGCCCAGACCGAGATCCTGCCCAGCGTCGGAGCCCGCTGTCTGCTCTGAGCAGACCCAAAGGCAGGTCAACGTTTGCACTCAGCAGGCAGCTCCGTCTCTCGCACGCAGACACAACACATGCACCTTCCCTCACCTCCCAGGAATTTGCTTTAGATCTCACTCTAGATTGAGGGATGGCTCATGGAAAGGAGTGAGGGAACAAGAGATCTGGGTGCGCTACTTGCAGTGCAGGGTAGTTGCATGGGTTGCCCACCCTGATTCTTGGGTCTCCCACTAGTTATGGGTGACCGGGGCGAAGTGAGGGGATTTTCTGGGACAATTTCCAATCTAGTTATTGTCATGAGAAAGACAAATACCCATTGCTAGAGAGAAAACCTTGCTTTCGATGACAACAAGTTAAAGTGGTGTCCTTCAGAAATGCAAGGAAAGTGGAATTTCTGGGAAGGTCAAAGTGTCCCTGACACCTGGAAGCTAAAGATTACGTCAGTCATTTGTGGATATGCCTTTACTGAGAAATGAACTCAGATGACAGCTGCCCAATGGGGAGCTCATGAGTTGGCCCAGCCTCGGTGTAAGCTGTCACAGTGTTGAAGATGTCCTGTGGCCAAACATCCTTCTGTTATGGGAAGCTGATGCATTGAGGACCTTTCCCCACAAATCATCTCACTTCTTTTGGGAGAGGGGAACTGTGGGAAGGCACTGGAGGATTATCAACACTCAAGCACCCTCTCTGCAAGGAAGGCTGTGTCAGCAGAACAGAGGCCCCAACCCTCACCCCTTGCTGGGCCAACTAACCTTCAACCAAAGCTCTGCAGTCAGGGCGGGTGGTCCTGTGTGGAGACAGAGATGGGATGGGGTTAATAAGAAGTTGCAACTGGTTCCTCCCCCAGCTTGAGGTTACCAAAAAGCTCTGAGCACAGCAGGGAGTGGTAGCTGAAGCCTTTTACCTCCTTCATCTTGCAGAGTAACAATAATTACTGCTCAGCTGGAGGTAGGGCTATTGCTGCAACCAGGGCAGAAACTTGCTTGATGTACGCCGCATGCACGCATGTGACTTAGTTGCATAATGTGAATGATTAGTCCCAAATAACACTTGACAAGTTATATAGGCACTCTGGTTTAGGCTATGTTTAGCAAGTAGTAGGGAATTTGTCTGGAGCTGCCAGTTGGCGGAGGGAGGTTCACGTGCCCCCGTGGATGGGAGCTCTTGTTCCAAAGTGAGCACAGAAAAAACTTCTTGCTCTGCTTAATGCTTTCAGCAAAGTTGCTTAATGATTATTTTTAAAGCTAGAGCTAGAGGCTCTTCCCTAGGTCAGGGTTCAATAGAGCTAGGTGTTATACAAACACATAATAAATGACAACCTCTGCTCCAGGCAGCCTTGCAGCTAAGGCACCAGGCAGAGTCATGGAATTTGGGTCCTCTCCTCAACTTTGCCAGAGTATGATGTGATGGTGAGGTATTCGCTTCACCTTTTGGAAAATCCATGTTCTTGTTTGCAAAGCAGAAGGAAGTGCAGATGTTTTGCAGTGCAGTGTGCAGCCATGAGCCTTCAGTGTCTGTTTAGGCTGGAAACACTTCAAAAATGCATAGTAGTTGTAAAGATGTATTATTACTAGCATCTTTCCGGGCTATACAGTGACACTCACCTACAACTTAATTTTACTTACGTTTTAGAAAAGACTGTGTTTGATTTTGACATTTTTGGTTTATCGGTGGTGGACCCTGCACACACCTGAAGGTACAGATGATCTTGCACTGTGCTTAACAGGGACTGAGATGCACGCATCAGTAACTTCCTAGCCATGGCTAATGGAGTAAATGGCATACCTCCAGGGTATGAGACAGTCCTGAGAGCTGACCCAAGCACCCTGCCTTAAAAAAAGAAGTTGTGGTTGAGTAGATCTCAAACTTTGACGAGAGATTCATCTCCATACTGTTGACCCCTAAATCAGACATCTACAGATGTTTCTGCATGAAGTCTTTAACATCCCAGTATAATCATGGAGATCAAACTGACGCCATCGGTTACAAGGTTTGAGTTCTGGTTGCTGAACATACTGCTGGGCAGTATTCCTCTATTGCCCATGGAAGCTGGTGAATTCAAGGTTGCCATAAACTGGGGTGCGCTTGTGCCTTGGGGGTTGGGTAGAATAGGGTTAGAATAATTGGACTTAGCTGTACCTGCAAATCCAGAAGTTCCCAGAAGTGCCCATGTTTGTGAAGATTTGAACAGCTGCTGAATTTCATGGAGATCTTGTCATTTATACTTCTGCATGGGCTGATGCAATGCTCTTCTGCAGCTCCCCAGGGATCACGCTCCTGGGTGAGTCATGTCCCAGACTTTGGGGGAAGAAAACGCCAAGCTGGGGACCCCAGCAAGAGGAACAGGATTCTCAAAGCCCACAGTAGCCTGGAGAGGCCAGGTTTAGTGTGCCACTGGTTTGGTGGCCCGTTGATGGCTAAAGAGAGAGGAAAAGAGAATTGTAAAAGGCTCATTTTGGTTGGTTGTCTCTGGAAAGAAAGCCGAGGCTTTGCAAGTCAATGCTTTGTGTCAAGCAGGCTGAACCTGCCATGGTTTGCAGACTGGGGCATCCCTTGAGACGTACCATAGACAGCATTATCAATCAAACCACCAGTGTTAGTGTCAGTGAGCCTCCCATAAAGAGTAAAAATAAAAGTCACTGGAATTTGTGTAGTGTGAAAGAGAAAAAAATAGTGTCATTTTGGCCTGCAAATGATATAATTCTGTAAGCAAGCGGTTTAAGCCTTGCCTGTCCTGATGAGCTGTGCCGATTCCCTTTTTAATTGGCACATGAATAGGCGAGGCAAGGTTCCCCGCGCACCTATGGAAGCAGAAAGATTTATGAACCCACAGCTGTTTGCTGCTGTTTCTGGAACCTGCCCCACACCCGTACGTACACAGCAGAGATCCCGCTGCCAAAACAGGGAAAGCACAAGCAAACCGAGCAGAATGGGGTCATTTCCCAGGATGCCCTGTGCTGGCAAGGGCAAAAATACTAAAATATTCCCCCAAAATAAGGAATTATAGTGATGTCCCCAGGGCCCAGCCTAAATGATGACCCCATTATGCCTGGATGCTGTGTAAACACTTGGCAAAGGGCACTCCCTGCCCCAGAGAGCTTACCGAGCCAGCAGGCATGGCAGAGGAGGTACAGCCAGATTTGTAAGGGAGGAACCGCGGTGCAGTATGACTGCATGACTTGCCCGAGGTCTCAAAAGTGAAATGGAGATCTAACCCAGCTCTGGTTGCTGCCAGGCCAGGGACGCAGCCCTGGAGTTGCACCCGTGTGTTCGGGGCAGGTGTCTGGGTTGCTGGGGGCCCCAGGAAGGCAACGTGGATCTCTGACGTGGGACACCATCGAACTGCTCTCCATTGGTGCTTTTGGTGGTTTTCTTTTGGTTTTCTCATTTTAAAAGCCTCACATTCTCTTGAAGCCTGTTGAGCTGAGGACACAGTTGGACCTCAGTTTTGACTGGGGGTAGAGCAATTCATTCCAGGGACTTTAGTGTAAACTCCCCTCATGGCTGCTGCTCCAGACAAGTCTAAGGACAGTCTGAGTGACACTGGGGGAGTGTCACTCTCCACAGCAGGCCCATCCTGTGCACCAAGTAAGAGGAGAGGCTTGTTAAAAGAAAACCAAACATGAATGGAAGCCATGTAACCAACATCTGAATTAAGGCTTCCTACAGTCTTAGACTGTTTTTGCTCAACCTTAAGCCAAAGCTCAACAACTAACCTGGCCTTTGGAATGCAGTGAAAGTTTCCCTCCACACTTGGAAAAAGCCACGTCTAGGGACATATCCCAGAAAAGCAGCACTGGGTAGAAACCTCTGGAGACCTGACCATCTACCCTGTGACCTTTAGCTGAATTTTCTTGGGTCCTTGCCTAGCTGTCCAGAGGACCACCATGGCATGGACCCTGCCTTTATAGAGTCACTTAATGCACACATGGGAGTCAGGCTGGTAGGGGTTTTCAGGCCTGGGGTGACTCAGCTTTGTAGGACAAATCCTTTTCTCCCTATCTCCTATTCCGTCCTGGTGTTTGCTGTTTGTTAACCCAGAGCCCAGCTCTTCCTACAGCCTCATCCCTTTGGTTAAAATCATTCTGCATCTCCTTTGGTAAACATCTCCAGAACCTCACCCCAGCTCTCTGGGTGATTAGGTGCTGCTGAGATCACTCAGCTTCGTTAGACCACAAGCCTGAGTCTCACGATGGTACCTGTGATAACCCCAGTGTTTGTCTCCTGGCTCTCAGCGTTCCCAGTATGTGTTCCTCTCCCCAGGCAGCTCCCATGAACTCTCCACCAGGTGCCAAAGAGGTGTTGGAGCACCTTCCCAGCACCACTCTTGTCCCTGGGCTGGCACGAGAAAGCACTCCCCAGCCAGCTGCGACACCCACACCAGACACTCCTTAGCCACAGCTTGCGCCTTCCACACTCATACAAAGCCACACATGCCACCAAGCTCATCTCTTCCCCCTCCAGACACCCCAGCCCACGTGGCATCAGCAGTTCGTGCTGGAGGAGGCTGAAATGCACCTGGTCTTGTTGGCACCTCAGTGCTGTGTGCTTAGCGTTTGTGCACACCGTGCAGAAAGGAAAGAGGCAATCTACCCTTAGATGAACAGCAGTGGCATGCGCTCGCCTGCAGACGTGCACAGGGTCCTTCATACCTGACTGGGCTGTGAGTATGGGTGACCAGAGTCCTGGTACAGTATGGGGAGGTTTAGATTAGAAATTAGAAAAAATTTCTTCACCAAAAGGGTTATCAAGCGCTGGAACAGGCTGCCCGGGGTAGTGGCTGAGTAACCATCCCCGGAGTTATTTAAAAGACACGTAGACGTGGTGCTCAGTGACATGGTTTACTGGTGGACTAAGCAGTGTTAGGTTTACAGTTGGACTCAGTGATCTTAAGGGTCTTTTTCAACCTAAAAGATTCTATAATGACCAAACTGTGTGCCATCAAGTCCTCCCTGGAATCACAAACGGGCAGCTGGGTCACACTTGCTAAGTCCGTCAAGCCAGGGTCTTTTCTCAGGCCCCTGGAACAAGCACATGCACATGGCACAGGACTACGGATTAACTGAGTTCAGAAGGGACTTTTGGATGTCTTAATTCCAAATTTTATCTTAAAGGAAAGCTGACTTCAAAGACCAAGGAGGTTGCTCAGGAGCTTTTCCAGTCCAGAACTCAAAGCCGTGACTGATGGATCTCCCACACTGAGGGACCTTTCGGGGTTATTGCACCTCAGGTGCACAGCTTCGCATTTTGCCTTTGCTCACATGCCTGGGCTCTCTTCCCCCCACAAAAAACAACAACAGAGTTCTAAGAACAGCCTCTGTTATCCTTTGAAATGTGCCCAGACATTTTTTTTTTTAGGGTACTGTTGACTGGCAGGGACAAAAGCGGACACTGTGCTGACAGTCAAGTGCCCGAGTGAGCCCATGTCATGGCCCTGCTCAGTTTACTAGTATAGACTTAGCCTTGGGCATTTAGGTCATGAACTCTGCCAAGGGACAAGCCTTAGGCCCTTGACCAGCGGTATGGGTGGTGTCCCTGCTCCATGCCTGCTGCACTTTGCAGCTTATACCGATATAAACTGAAGTCACGGAGGTTCAAGTCCATGCGCTCTTCCAAGAACTCAGATGCAAGATTGCAAGGTTTGCGCTCTGCTCGTAGGGCAGGGATGATGGCTGGCGTAATAATTCCTTGGGTGCAGCCTTACCCCAGTGTGATTCCAGACCTAGTCCTGCATCTCTGTGGCTCTGCTCTGGGCCATGCCATTCCGGGTCAGGCGGGCATCGATTCAGTAGTTTGCACACCACAGCCCTTTTCACAGCAAAGACATGCTGTGTGTCTTCTGAACAATCCTGACAAGCTGCAGCTCCACCAGAAATACAAATCAAACCGCAGATGCAACAACCTTTCACACTTCACTTTGCCTGATGCAAAAATGATCCTCTGCAATAAATCATGTTGCACCCTTTCTGCCCCATAACCAGCCGAGTGGTCCTTTGCATCCTCCACACCGCATGTGTGAAGATGAGCTTGTGCATTGAACAACCAGCACCAAAACCAACCACCTTGCAGCTTCCCAGAAAGCCCTGCAACAGGAAAGCTGTTCATGGTGTGCAACAGGCATCAACACGGGCAATAGGATTTATGGGAATGGGAGCATGGAGGTGTGGTCAAAGCAAACAACTGTTTGAAATTACTTCAAATTTTTAACTGGCTCTACGGCCCCCTCCAGAGACATGAACGAAGAAGAGGACATTACCAGATTTATTTCTGCAAGAACAGAAGATTTACTCATGCTTGGCTCTTTTTCAGGTGTCATAAATTGAGCCCACTATCTTTTCACAGATTGTCTTTCTGGATTTATCAGAAAGGACTTTATGGTTCAGAGCACCCTTTTCTCCCCAGCCCCCCTTCCAACGACCTGAATAACAAGTCTGGGGTACAGCCTGTGTTTATAAATATGTGTATCGGTTACATTAATGGAAACTGATTTATTACACAAATAAGAGACTTCATCAATTTTCATCTGGACCTCTTTCAATGGGACATAAATTACACTGTTGCTACTGGGTTTGGATTTCTAAGTGGATTTATCGGAGCAGGGGCTTTGCTCATTTATTTTATAGCTCTCCTTGTCTGTGGAATAATTACAGTTTTGAAGTTTTCCTACCTCCCTTTTCCTCCCTTCATGTTTCCCCCTTAGAAAATACTGGCTGATATTCTGGCGAGTGAGGTTAGACACTACTTTGCATGCCCATTTGGGGTGCCTCTCCTGAGCTGCCTGCAAAAGCTTGCGGGACATGGTACATTGCAGAAGACCCGTTTAGATCATCTCTAACCCCAAAATAGACCAAATAACCCCCCTCCCCCACAATCACACCCCCGTGTCATGGTTTGTTTTGGAAAAAACTTGGTCTGTTGATATGTTTTAGGAAGCAACTGGCCTCTTTCTGCCTGTTAGCACTGGATGGTGTGTTCTCCTGTGGTAGCATCTCCAGAAGGTGGATGGGAAGGAGAGGCCCTTGACTTGTCGTTCTGGGTGAACAGGTCTGTCACATAAACACTGCTTGGCCACATGGTACTCCTCAGCTCCTTAAATGTCTAAGATTTTCTTAAAAATCTATAGCTTGCATGCATAATGCTATAAGGCACCCTGTGATTTGGTGAGGAGCTTTACTGGTCCCGGGACACTGCTGTAAAGAGGAGATCTTCACCCAGCAAAGCCCTTTCTCCGCTGCTAAGCAGCGCAGCCCCTTGCAGCAGAAGAGCGGAGCTGCTCCCTTCCTCCCTGGGGACGTGACGTGGGGCAGCCGCTGGACTCAACCCCAGCCCTACCTGGGCACGTGGGGTGACAGACCAGGAGCACTGGGCTGGGAGGCACAAGCACAGCTTTGGCCGCAGGAGGCGATGCCGGCAGAGGACTGAGACCGGCCAGCTCTGCTGAAAAGCCTTTAACTCTTCCGCTGTCCTCAGCCTCATCACGCACCCTTCTCCCCATCTGCATGCCCTGAACTGCTGCCCAGAACACTTTCTTCTGCAACTCGTTTATGGAGCCTCCAGAAAACGAGCCAAAGGCTTGCCTGGTTTTTGTTGTTGTTGCTGCTGTTTTTGCCTGAGGCTGGAGCACAATCCCATGAAACAGAAGCCCAGGCTCCCAGGAATGCATCGCATTACGACACTGTGCCGCAGAGACTTAGACTATTTACATAATAGATCAGAAAGCCCGGCCAATTAGCTGACAAAGGAAAGGGCGTGCTAGCAGGGCACTCAGAGTTCACCCTAATTAAGAGCAAGCCATTAGAGAGCTTGCCTCAAAATGTGAGTGAAGGAGGAAGATGGGCACGGGGGAGAAGGCAATGACGACTGCATGCAGCCCTTTCCAAGCGCGTGGGGACGTACCCTCCTCGGCCGCGGTCACCAGGGCTGGATGTTCCCACAGCTCAGCAGTGCGGACGGCGAAACCGAGGCAGTTCCTTCGCTTGGGGTGAGAGCAATGAGTTGACCAGCACCCCAAGCCCTCTCTGACCCCTGGCTGCTTGTCCCTCACTGGTTCCCACCTCGCAGTAATGTACAACAGGGCTCATCTTTGGCGTCCTGCTTTGATTTGACACTGGCACATCTCCCCACGCCCTCCTGCACGCACATTGCCACCCCTCCGTAGCCCAGTGCAAAAGACTGTCTTCTGCTCCGTGGACAGCAAAGAGGCCCACACACATGCAGGCAGCAGCTGGGTGAGCAGGCGGAGGAAACCTCAGTCCCAATCACTGCCTAATTAAGTTAATTTGCTAATTGCCAGCATTTAATCAGGGGAGGAGCGCCACCTGCTGA
>NW_010516247.1:50046-53246 GCF_000687285.1 Phaethon lepturus
CCACCTGGGGTGTTGCAGGTTTCCAGGGCCCACCGCCCTGCAAACCCAAGCGGCATCGCCAGGAAGAGGATGAACCCGGTGTCTTCCATATCTCCTCACTCTGGAGGTCCCCGGGTGTTTCAGGGTGTACTGCGTCAGGTAACTCTACTATACAACCCTTGGTGGTCTTCAGTCTCAAAACAAGAGACTCTTCCTACAGAGTTGGAAGCACATGTTTTCTTTCAAGACTGATAGCTCATCAGTGTGATGAGTTATTGCTTGTCAGCTGAGCTGTGCTGTCTTCCTAGCCACACCCCACCCTCCCAAATCTTAAAGCATTTTCATGTTCCTTCTGTCCACTTCACAGTCTTTGCCCTTCATGAGTGTTTAATAAAAAGTATTTTGCTTTTTGGTTGAAGTATGTAAGAGCAGCACATGGTTGGTTACAGCTGCTCAGCTCACAGGTGGTAACTTCCACAAATGTTGTAATTCCATTGCTTATGATCCTCTATCTAAACCCCAAGTATCCCCGCACAGGGAGCTTGAATTGCCAACACACATGTCAATCTACCAGGACCCTGGCCACCAAAAACTGTAAGGCTGGCTTGCAAATCATGAGATTACCTTAACAATTACTAGGTTTGGGTTCTTTTTATTTATCTGCCAGCTTTTGAGCTTGCAGAATGCTTTTTATTTCATATTTCTAAGCTTTGCGTTACAATCACAAGGAGTATAAACTCTTTTTCTTTTTCTTTTGATGTTGAACAAAACCTAAGAGTCTTCACGCAATCTCCTGAACCCAGCAGCTGGGATTTTGTGGAAAGAACATTGACAACTGCAAGATGTCCAATAAAATCATAACAGTTGGCAACACTGGGGGTTTACTCCCCTCCTTTATTGCTGGTCCACAGGACAAGTTAATCGGTGTGATCCAGCTGCTGGCTGGTTTTAGGACAGATCCTTAACAGCACTTACAGTTGCCAGGGCTCAGAGTCCTCCCGGCTAACCACAGACACCTAGCAGAGGTACCAAAGTTATAAGCCTGTTTGCTCTGGCTGCTTTTTAGGGCAGATTGTCCCATCCTGTAACAGGTAAAACACATCAGCTTTGAAGGTGCTCATCTCTATTCTCTTGCTAAAGAAAAGAAAAACCCCACAACCCTGCAGCGGCTGCTTTCCTAGTACATGCCCTTCCTTAACCCATACTGCAATGAAAGTTCAGCCCCGTAAGTCCTTTTAAAAGCTGGCCTCTAAGACAGTATGTCAGCCCCTTCTGGGGCCTCATGTTTTGCACAGATCACCCTCATTAGCAAGGGAAAGTGGAATAAATGGAACAGGCTGCACTCCTGGCGCTATTTTTTTGGTTCCTCTTGGAAGTCCCACGATTCAAACAGATCCTTCCAAGCAGCCTGGTTCGTGACCGCTGAAGATTATAAAAGGGCCAGGGATCCAGCATCCCTGCAGCTCATCACTGACAAACAACACTGTCTGGATGGAGTGTTTTCAATAAGGGATACTTGCTTTGTTGGGAGCTTTCGGAGAGACTGTTTACAACAACAGCCCTACAATTACCTCCAAATGATGTCCTTTGAGGAAGATATTCTGGGAACCTTAAGACCAAAGCTTCTGAGCTGCTCTATCTATATCAGAAATGTGAAAGTAATCAGGAGTTGTTTGGATCTGGAGACACTGTTGTTGTAAACAGATGTTGCTTTAAAGCATCATGGGCAGATCTTCCTTAATGGTCAGCCAGAACTGGGCCAGCTTGGAAGAAGGACCCAGCCCAAGATGAACTGATCAGAAAAATTAGAGTCAGGGTTTCAGTTCAATGCTCTTGTGCACTGTGTCAAATCTAATCTAGCCCAAATTTGCCATTCCTAGGTACCAAGATAGACACAGATCTTATTTCTTCGTGTTGAAATATTGGTGTGGAAAGGTTTGGGGTTTTGGATTTGGGTTTTATTTTTGGTAAAGAGAAGTATTAGGTAAGCCTGATGGATGCTTACTGAGTGTCTGGACAACTTAGAATAAAGCTGGAGGCAAATGCTCGTTTTATCCTTAATGGAGGAGTTTTCTTACAGGGAGGGAAGAGGACAGGAAAAAACAATCTGTCCAGAAGACAAAGCACTGAAGTGAGCCCTCTTCTTCTTCCCAAACCACAGGACCTTAGGGAAGGAGTATACTTTCTTAATTGTTTCTTTTTCTTAGCTTTCACATTTTAAACCTTAAAAACACACTTTGGTAATCATTTCAAATCCTTTTCCATGGCTGCAAGTGATAGAAATTGATCCGCATGAACCAGAGAAGCTGGTTTTCCTTCAGCATTGCAGGATTCGGGAGACCAGCTTGGGGGGCAGAGGGTGCCCAGAAATCACAGGAATTGTCCCCTTGGAGGGAGGGTGGAAACCTGGGCTTCAAGAGGATTCCTACCAGCTTGCTGGGTGACCCTGGAGAAGTCACCAAGATCACAGACATCCTATGTAGAGATCCACCATCAGCTTCTCCAATTAGGAATCCCATTGCTGAGAAAGGCAGGAACACTGGAACACGATGCAGACCATCTGTCCCCCCACTGAAGGGCCATGGGGAAACCCCTTGGCTTATTTGCTTATTTGTGTGTGGGCTGTAAATTACGCCGTACTCTGGGCAAGAGCCTCTCTGTGGTCTGGTTCCCACCCTGGAGGGGTGTATGCTCTTCCTCTGTTTGAGTAGAGCAAGAGCTGTTTGGGACAGAGCTTATCCTTCACACGTGCTTTCATGGAACACAGTTCGATCCTGTCCAGTACAGCTGCATCTAATCTCAGGTGAGTAGAGGCTTGGAGTTGTGTTTTACCAGGAAAAGGGGCTCACTGGAAAAAAAAAAGGGGGGGGGGACCCCAAACATTGACACCTCCACCCCCCTCCCCTCGAAAAAGGTTTCCTTCTGCCTGCAACATTCATCTCACCATACAGAAGAGATGCTGAGTTTCCCCTTGAACAGCTTTGCCCTTCTCCAGTTCTAGGGGAATGACACAAACATGATTCACGGGTCAGGACACCAAGGTGACTGTAAGGATATGCTGCCGAATTAAAGGCGCTAAGGCAAGGGGACCAATGGGAGGGAGGCCACGAGCTGATGTAATGTCTGGGTAGCTCAAACCAGCTCCTCAATCTCTGTTATTAGGTAAAGACAGGCTGTCCCTGGAGGACACACGAGCTCCGCTCCCCCCTCCGCAGCCCTCC
>NW_010516248.1:0-431 GCF_000687285.1 Phaethon lepturus
TCTGCGGACCTGCCTTAAATTCCTCCCACCCCACCGTTCCCCTCGGCTGCTACCCTTAGTCACTCCACCTCATGGGCTTTCCTCTTCTGCTTGAGCTCTACCACTGCCTCAGCTCCCAAGCCCCCTCTCTGGGGGAAGGGTCCCTGCTGCATGGCCCCCATCATCACTTCATCCCTCCCCAAAATACCTGTTGAGAACAGAACATGGAGCCATCCCTGTTGCACACAACAGATGAGGAGGAGGCATCACGTTGCCCCATGTAGCTGAGACATCCCCACACTGCCTCTCCATCTATACACCCTTACTGCTTCTATGGCCACTGGAAATGTCCTTCCCAGTCTAGGCCATGGTGTGTCCGGATGATGCCAGGAGACAGCCTGGGGACCACAGTGCACTTTGTGCATGGAGCCAGACCTCTAAGGCATGACCTT
>NW_010516249.1:0-322 GCF_000687285.1 Phaethon lepturus
CGGCTCCGCATCCGAGCGCGGGAGAAAAATACATTTAATGCAGACAAAGGTTGTATGAAAATATAATTCTGCTTTTGTTAGCAGCCATCAAACTCTAAAAAGCGTCGCTTTTGTTTTCTTGTAACATTGTGAAAACCTCGTGTCGGATCGAGAGCTGGGGCCCTCTCGACTAATCGCCTCTCCTTTGTGTTTTTAGATTATAGGGGCAATTAGTGTTGTCAAAACCTCTGGCAATTCTCTTTGCTCTTGACAGGGTGTCAGTCCGCTGGGCGAGAAATGGAAGGTGTTATAACTCTCCGGTAATTAGGATGCCTCCGATTTG
>NW_010516250.1:0-489 GCF_000687285.1 Phaethon lepturus
CCAAAGTACCCCTCAGCGATTACTCCACAATTATGTATTATAGATTATGTACCTTAAGCATCCCCCTGTGTTGTTTTTTCAACTGATGATGATCCTAAAAGTGTACTTGAATTGTATTCATTTAATACTGGGTGGGTTAAATTTCTCACCAATGCCAACACTTTGTCATTCTAATGAAGTATAATTCATTACTGACTATAATTACACAGGCTGTGCATAATCATCAAGATTTCTAAAGGCAGTGTATCACATCTAAAATAACATTTTCTGCATTGCATGGTCTAATTTCACCTGATATTTTACCAAGCAGGGCACAAGCTTTCTGAAAGCAGCAGCAGAGTATCTCTGGTCTCCTTTAGACAAAAGAAGGTGGAAAATTAAGTTATTATGAATCTGCTTTTAATTATGTTAATGAAACATTACATAATTGTCCTGGTTTTGTCTGGGATGTAGTTGGTTTTTCTTCCCGATAGCTGGCATAGTGCTGTG
>NW_010516251.1:0-2728 GCF_000687285.1 Phaethon lepturus
CACTCTGTTGCCCTTCAGGCCCTGGGAGCGGGTGGCATCGCCCGGCCCCCCACAGGGCCCTGTGCCTGAGGACAGCACAGGACGTGGGGATTAGATTTAAGCTGATTGCTGCCGCCCATTAGGGAAGCACTGAGATACTCAGCTGCAGGTTCCCTGGCAGCTGGGGGGCCACGGGGGGGAGTGGGGCCACCATGGGGCTGGCACCGCACCCCAGTGGCATAGGACGAGGTTTTGCCCCTTTCCCAATCCATTTGGTTTTGTTACCACGATTTATAAGGGCTTATCAGCCCGATGGCCTCACCATCTAGGAGTGAGGAGTGACTCCTCTAGGACTGAGGGTGACCAGCCCCTGTCCTGCCCCAGCCCAGTGGCCTGGTGGGACACCCAAGGGACCCCACCTGCCCACCTCCACCCTGGGCACATGCGAGGATAAGCCTCCCCTGCTGGGACTGGGATGGCTGTGGGCACTGGGGTTTGGCTTCTAGCACGGTGCTTCTTCCTTCTCTAGCTAGGCAGGAAGAGATCCCCAATACTTTTTTGGAGGGCTGTCGCATGCCACGCACAGCTCCGGAAGGGATGGAGGGGAGGCAGGGAAGCGCAAGTGGGCAGCCCCTGCGGGCAGAGGAGGATTTATGGCCACTGAGTTTCTGCAAAGACAATAACTGTGCAGGACTCGTGGAGAGGGAAAAGCTGCCTAAAAAAGGGAGTGTGTCGGCTCGGTCTCCCCTCCTGGGTGCTTTCCAGAGAGCAGAGAACATGGAGGGCTCATCCTGCAAGGAATAAGGGAAGAATGAGCATGTCTGCCTGCGAGCCCAGGGGAAGCAGCCCTGCTCTGCCATCGCTGCCACATCCCGGCTCCCTCCTCCTTGCTCGGGTGCAGGGTTGTGCCCGCGGGGGCTGCTCCCAGTTGGTACCGGCTGTGCCAGCTGACTCAGGGCAACACCCTTCCCGGCATGGCAAGGCCCTGCCGCGGCAGCCAGCGGCACAGGGCGGGCTGGTCCCGGGCTGGCGGTAGTGCTGAGCCATGCTGCGTGTCTGAGCGCTCCCCAGCAACTCCATGCCAACATTGTCACCGGTGGGGAAACTGAGGCAGGGAGCGTGCAACGCCTGTGACTGATGCCAGAGTGGCATCTTGCCCGGGGTGGCGTGACTCCCCTTGCTGTCCTTGGCACAGAACGGCATGCCTGCCCACCCCACCCTGGCCCTCGACTCCAGTGCTGCCTCGTGCCCACTCTGCAAACCCCAGCGCTGCGCAGAGGCCCTGGCTGAGCCCCATGGAGGGACGAGGCTTTGCTCCTCCATCCCATGCAGCCCCACCATCCTCACCCCAGCCATCCTCACCCTGGCCATCCCGGGGCAGGTAGCAAAGTCCTGGCTGTGGTGTTCTCGGGGTAAGGGACAGGTAGGAGTTATGTGCCTCAGTTTCCCTACCAGGTAGATGGGTCAGCGCTCCAGCCTTTATGCCCAGAGCTGCTGGAGCCACTGGTAACCCATGTGCATGTGGCTGAGGGAGGCACCCGGTGAGTCCCAATGGGACATTTGCCGAACACAGGGTCTCTGCTCTCCCCACCACAGCTGCTGGTGCTGGTGCTGCCGCCCAGGTGGGCTCTGCCCGGCTGGAAGCTGGTAGTGAGAGGTGGGGAGCCAAACCCACCAGGAGACTGATGCTGCCCCTCAGTCGCTGGGCCAGTTGGTGCACGGGCTGGCTGGGGGCAGGTCAGGGATTCTTCAATTAAAGGGCTTTTTTTGGCCAGAAATTGCCGATATTGTCCAAACCTAAATCTCTCTCAGGGGCAGGGTCAGCCTTGATAAATTTTCTGGCTGAAAAAAAGGGGGGAAAAGAAAGAAGGAAACAATCAAAGTGCTCTGAGCTGGCATTTCCTGAACTAAGTGCCATATTTTTTTAATTTGTGTGTGTGAGAGAGACATGGCTTTCCATCCTGCACCAGCATGTTATATGTAACTCCCCCTAACAACCAAAATCAAAACAAACTGCTTGGAAAGGGTTGAAACAGAGCAGTTGGAGCCACGGCAAACCACCAGTGCTGTCGCAGGGGGGAGGTTGGGTTTGCGTTTTGGTTTGTCATTCCCAGGAAGATTTTGTGATTTCCACTTTTCCTCCTCGTGTGGACATTCCCCATCCCTGCCCTTTCCTGGATGGGTTTGGGGTGGCCCCTCTGAGTGGGATCTCCTCACTCTCCCAGCCGTGTCCCATCTGCCTGCCCATCCCAGGCACCCCAAGCCCCACTGGGAGCTTCGAGAAACCAAAGGGCAACAGCCCGGTGCCCCTGCCAGCTCCCCAAAAGGGCTGCCAGCCTCCCGGCCCTGGAAGAGCAGGCAGCGAGCACTGCAGGCAGCACCAGCTGCATGCATTGTGTGTCCCTCTCCCCTCCCCTGCGAGCTGTGGGGAGGGGACGCTGGCACGCGTGGGAAGGTGCCGGTGGGGAGGTGCCGGGCACGGAGAACACGGGCGATGTGCGGCCCTGCATCAGCGGTGAGCCGATGGGTGGGCTGGGCGCTGCTGGCTGCGCCCCGCTGAGTCAGCGGGATGGGCGTGGAGGCGGTTAGCCCTGCGGCGTTTCGGCACAGGCCAGGGAGCTGGGAATGGGCCGGGTGGGAGTGGAGCTGCGTGATGTGTGGGGTGCGCCATGCCAGCAGCACGGCGTGGCGGCTGCGGTGGCGTCACACGGCTCTTCCCTGGGGACCTGTCCCTGATGTGGGTTTTCAC
>NW_010516252.1:0-279 GCF_000687285.1 Phaethon lepturus
GTGCTCTGCTTTTCCCCTTCCCGATCCGGCCGCGCCGAGGTCCCCGTCCCCCGCGCCCGGATTTCGTCCCCCTCCACCTCCTCGCTGCCAGCTGGGCTCGGGCAAGGGCTCGTACTTCACTTCGGGCAAAAATCAGCCGGGTTAGCTCAGACTAACAATTAAAACCGTTAATGCCAACCGGGCTGATTTTTGCCTAGAGCAAGCTGCTCCTCCAGCTGAGAGACAGGCAATGCCCTCGGGCAGCGGGAACGCGGCGAGCAGACGGCGAGGGGGGGGGGG
>NW_010516252.1:353-682 GCF_000687285.1 Phaethon lepturus
GGGCGTGGAGAAAGGCAGAATTCAAGTCTGCCAAAGGCCCGGCCAACCCTTCCCCTGGCCAAGAGTGTCTCCTTGCAGGCTGCGAGAGGTATTGGCTTACTCCCGTGTTTTTGGAGAGCTTTACCCTGGCTGCGTTAGCTGCATCCTACAGCGGCTCTCGCCCTTTCCTCGCTGCGCTGACCTGTCGCCCATCTGCCCTGCACCAGAATAGCAACAGAACAGGGTGAATCATTGCCACAAACAAGGTGGTGTTCACTTTGCTGGCAGGGAAGGGGGGGGGAAAAAAAAACAAAAAGAAGAAAAAAGCCGTAAAAAACCCATGGAAAACC
>NW_010516253.1:0-2469 GCF_000687285.1 Phaethon lepturus
GCCCGCTACCTACTTCATTTGAGTCCTAATATGCAAATGCTGTAATTTAACGGGATGGTGAAGTTGATTTTCATGTTAACTTAATTACTTTGATTTATGAAGGGCTGGGATGCAGACACGGCTCCATCCTTGCCCACCTCCCACCCTCACCCCTCTGCGCTCCCAGTGACCCGCCACTTCTCTTCCCTTTTCTCAGTCCTCCCTTCCTCTTCTTCCCCAAGTTTTGTGTTTTATTAGCTGCCTTTAAGTGGACATAAGTCCTCGCGACAATCGCATGATGCGGAGGACAAATTCCCCGTCCTGCCTTGTTTAATCGTGCCTGGATAATGGATGTATAATTGACTCATTTGAATGCTTTTGCCTACAGGAGTGCAGAGCATTAAATGTTTGATTGCCTTAATTTCCAAACAGATCATTATCCCCTTCTTACCCGCTCTTAATAAACACTTTATGAGGATTTTTTTTGTAAAGGAAAAAAAATCTCCACTCCTCGTACTTCTCTGAAGTGATAAACTCTAATTAAGTCTAATATTTAAAAATATGGTAATGGTGACTTGTTTGAATAAGTGGCCTGCATTTCCATAATTTCATTATTACGTAAAACACGCTAATTATTTGAAGTGTGCTTATTACTAAAGGAGAAATCTCCTTCTAATAAAGATGAAATTGGCTTTTTTCCCTGTATTGCCGCGCACGCTGCTCCCCTTCCCTCCCGGCCGGTGCGTGGCTGTGGCCCGGAGCGGGGCGAGGGCGGCGCTCGCTTTGTTTGCCCAGGGATGCTGCCGGCCTGCAAGGGTGCTGGATGTGGGGGGACAGTCACGGGGGCTGGAGGACAAACCGAGGGCTCCGCACACCTCTGCACACCTCGGCCCCAGCAGCGTTGATGCCCTCGGCGCAGTCCAGGAGCTGTTGGGGATGGTGCAAGAGAGCTCAGCCCCAGCTGCCCATCCCCTCCAGCTGGGATGCCCCTGACCTCGGCAACCCCTGCACGGCACCGCTGTGCCAGGCCTTCCGGCAGCCCGCGGGGCTGGTGGGTGTCTCGGCAGCCGGGTGTCTTGTGGAGCTGTGTCCAGCCACACAGACCCGGTCGCCCTTCTTCCTAGTCCCCAGCGCAGGGGACAGGAGGAAGCGGCCCTCACCCATGGGGTGATGGTGGCTGGCCCAGGCGGGAGGAAGCAGGTGGCTGCGGTGGCAGGTTGAACACTGGGACGGGTCCCCTCCGCTGCGCCCGTCTGCCTGGCTGCTTCCCGGGGACGCCTGGCAGTGTCACCTTCCTGCAGAGCCGGGAACTGCCAGAGACGGGCCCTCCCTGCTCCAGCATCCCTGCCAGGGTGAGCCGGATTTGGAGGCTTCACTGACCCTGGTGTGCAGGGGGTGGGACGGGCATCCCATCCCCTCAGGACAGGGACAGCAACAGGTAGGGGAGGACGAGTATTAATTGTGTCCAAGCCCTCTTTAGAGCTTGTGCGGGCATTCAGTGGCGGGGCAGGCAGGGGAGGCACTGGGATGAAGTCAATATAAAACTAATTTTCTTTTCTTCGTGAAGAAATGAGGTGTGTGGCAGTAACGTAATTGCAGATAATGAGGTAAGTTATTCTTAATATTCTGTGCGTCGCTGTCAGCTCCACCTAATATACCTGCTGGCTGTGCGGGGCACGTGGAGCCCCTCGCCCCACGTGCAGGATTATGAGACCATTCATTTGGGAGCAGCCCCGCAGGACCGTCCCCAGCGTCCCCATGGCTCCCTTCAGCCTGGGAGCTCTGTGCTCTGCCGTATCCTTGTCACCACTGCAGCTGGGCATCCCAGTGTCCTCACCTTGCCCCGCATGTCGTGGTGGGGATGGATGCAGACCAGATAGAGCTCCCTGCCGGCTCTGGCAAGGACAGGACGAGTGGCCACGAGAGCCTGGCTCCGCGTGCTGGGCGAACGCTGTCACTCCTTGCCCCTGATGGCTGTCCCCTCCTGGGGACGTCCCCGCTCATGGGGAGCAGCACAGCCCGCGGCGGGGATGCAGGACGCAGTGGTCCCCTTTGAGATTGCCGAGGACTCCGGCAGCGGTGCCGGGCTGCGTGGGGACCGCACGGCTCCCACCGGTCACAAGGCCACTTGCCGTCACCCGGGGTCAGCAGCGGGGAGGCGAAGGGCGGCGGTGTCCGGGCGGCCCTGTTTCCACTTTGCAGCGAGCTGTTATACAAAGGCAGCAGTGATATTATTCATTAACCAAGGGGAGCAGTGATATTATTCATTAACAGTAATCTGCCATTAGAACATTGACAAATGGCCCCTCGTCGCCTGAGCATCAGTTCTCGTACAGCCCATAAAGCATGGGGACAGTTTAAATATGGACCTGCTCAGCTCGGGCTGGGGGTGATCCGTCTTCCCGGCCATAGCACAGGTGCGGCGGGGCTGCCTCCAGATGAGCACATTGAGGGGGGTCCTGCGCTCCCCCAGCCGCCCGCAGCCCGCCC
>NW_010516254.1:0-41383 GCF_000687285.1 Phaethon lepturus
TGACGGGCGCTAGGAAGAGACCCGGGGACCCGGGCTTGCCGCCTGCGCAGGATTCGGAAGGTAAGGAGGGCTGCGGGGTGGAGGGACGGATGGGGATGCTGAAGACTTCTGGGCAGGGAACAGGTCCTCCCCCTGCGCCTCCGCCCCCATCTCCTCGTTCCGCTCGGCATCGCCGCCGCTGGAGCATCCTGCTGTCCCTCCCCAGCGCGCCACTGAGGAAACCTCTCACTTTTCATGCAGACCTCTTCCAGGACTTGAGCCAGTTCCAGGAGACTTGGCTGACAGAAGGTAGGCTCCTTCTCCTTGCTCTGTTTTGTTTTGTTCGTCTTTCAGTTGTTTGTCTTTTGATGTTTGTACTGCTCCTTTGCTTTGTTTGCCTAGCTCTAGACGTGAAGTATTTTTTTCAGACTTGCCAACCTCTGTCTTGTGTAAATGAAGTCGCATGAATCACACTATTACGCTGAGTATTTGCTTATGAATGGAACTTGGCGGTTGGCCCACTTTCCTGGTTACAATTTTCGTTTCAGGCTACTTGTAACTGGTTCAATTTTATGCTAATTTATCACTTATCTTTGTTGGTTGCCAGAATGTTGGTATTTTCTTATATGAACAACATACTATTCTTTTAATTTGGGGAAAAAAGTGCTTCTCTTATCTTAAAAGAGAAAAAAAAAGAAGTTAATCTTTTTGAAGAGACCTTCCTGGAATTTATACACCGTTCAGTCTGATGTGTAAATTGTTTTGCCTTTTGACTTCAAGGAAGAGAAAACTTCAAATCCCAGGGAGTCCCGTTAATTCCAAGTGAAACTAGTTTTAAACATGGTGAATTTGCTCTAATTCCAGTACTACAAATGATCCATTTTCTAGAAAATTGAAAACATATCCTCAAGTATAAACTCTTGATAAATATAAAAATGTTTACTGTGATATAGGTACTTAATAAATATTTAACAATAATACTGTGAAAATATGCATGGCATTTTGAGCAGGGCTATGTTAGCATTTGTTCACAAGATGAAGGCAACTGAAAACTTAACAGTACCTTCTAAACAATGCAAAAGAACAAAAGAAAGTGAAAATATTTAATATGTTATATATTCTCTGCCTCTACCACATTTAATTTAGATATTTAGCTATTCTATTTAATTATTTACAGTTCTTGGTGTTACTTTTGAAATAAAAGAGAAACAAACCTAGGAAGGAACCAGGCTGGAAATATAAATTCACAACAAACAATCAGTCATATGAAAAATGTTAAAAAATTTAAACCACATATACATGTGTATGTATATGTGTTTGTGTGTGTATAGGTATCAATATATATAGTCATGTGATTTCATTCATAGGGGGCATCTCTTTGTTAGCTTTTTAGAATATTTTTAGAGTGTCAATTGACACCTGATTTCTCCTTTGTAGGCTAAAAGAATAATGTCTGCATATAGATGACTCTTAAAAGAAACACATGCTGAAAAATCCTGGGCCTTGTTACTAAAAATCTACAGTTTTCCTCTACACTATTTTTACCAGAATCTGTTAGAATGTGATGATGTGAAGCTGCCAGTTGATAACTGTATGGAACTAATTTCAAGCCAAATAATTTATAAAAAGTCATTTGGCATTCAGAGAAACAAAAAAACTTCCTTGGAGAGAAGTTGCACAGGTAGTTAGTTATCTGTGCTGTCTGCAAGGAGGAGAGATGCACTTTGTGTATCCTTAGTCAGAAAGCTTTAGTTATGGCGCTCCAGATCTTGAAAGCGGTATGGGAGATAGTGAGGTACATGTTGATGCATGCAGTCTTGAGTGACTAAAATAAGCCTGGGGTTGGGCTTTAAATGTCTGATTAGGTATCCCAGTTATTTTGGGTATAGATGCTGGTTTGGGGAGAACAAGAAAATGTCTATCTGTATTGCAACTATATGAAGTAGATAATAAATATAAAAAATTTAAATTTTCTTCTGGCAGCTGGCACTTTAAGCCTTCTAGTACAGGTCTGTAGCTGTCTGCAATCATCACTGTCCAGCAGTGCGGCTGTATGCTCTCGATCCAGCCATGCCCTTCATTTCACATCTTTACTGTGGTCTATTGCTTTTAGTATATAATTCTCCTAGCAAGATTGTCAGCAGTGTGATGGACAGTAGTAGCCTCAAGGCAATAGGGTGTGAAATCCAAATTCATCTCATACAATGTGATCCCCATTATTTCTTCTACTACAATGTTGCTTTTCAAAGATAATTCATAAAATGAATTTTGTAGCTTTTTTATTTTCTGTTCCTCACCTTTTATCATTTATATTTCCAGTTTGTTGTCATACAGGTTATTTTAAGGAACAGCAATTGCAGTGCGAAGAGCTTGGCTAGTTCTGTTCTAACCCACTGCCTGTTGTTAACACAGTGTTACTCCCTAAGGTTTATTTTTGGCATGTCTTGTTTAGCTTAGCATCAAGTGACTGAGATTAGTGGGCTTCCATTCCTCACGTCCCTTCGCTTTGACTATATCACCTTTGCTTTAGAGCTGAGAGAGTGCAATCTTTTCTCCACTCTGCAATCACAAAAACTCTAGGTTTGTCTGTTATGTACTAGCAGCAGCATTTCTTTCAGCAATAGTTTGTGAGAGATTTTGTGAAATAACAGTCTGCTGCAAGCCTCCCTTCCCTGTAGTAAAAGGGACATAAAAGTAATTGTTAGAAGTAATAAAATATTCTAACAAGACACGTGCTATGATTAAGGTTCTCCCCACAGTTTCTACCAGGGCACACCCAAAGGCTTAGTTCTTTGTCAGGCTTGAATCTACCACGTTAGTCGCTGTCTCTGGGTAATGGAGGACTGCTCAGGAGGTGGACTGAGGCCATATCCGAGTTAGGTGCTGAGTAATGGAGAAAAAATAGCTGCATGTTAAAGTACTGGCTGAATTCCCATTAGTAATGTGTTCCTGACATGAGGATGGTGTGCTCTACCTTGAGAAGAATGAAAAAGTATTTGCAAATAAATACAGATGCTGCTGTCAGGGGGGAAAGCCAAATTGGATCACTTGCTTTGGTGTCCTATTGTTTAAGGATGTGATTGTGAAATGTGCTTCAACAAAACCGTATGTTCTAGGCTGTGTGCAGGCTGTACAAGAGTACGGTTCTGTCTTGCTTACATAGCTCTTGCAAAGGAAATATAGACCCAAACCATGTTGTAGAGGGGGGTGAGCATGCACAATTATATCTACAGTTGGAAAATCTGAACGAATTTTTCCCTCTGAATGCGTGAGGGCAATGTTGATTAAAGCTTTTCTCAGCAAATAAGGGAAGCAGGAGCTAAAGGAGACTGTGTAGCTGATTCCTCTGTGAAATCAGAGAAGTATTAATTACATATACCCTGTTTCAACACAGGAATTTTAGTATAATAGCACTATGGACTATTACAACATTTGATTTTGTATGTTGGAATAATCTCTTACGGCCAAACCTGTGTACCTTGCTAAGTCAACCTGCAGGTGAAGAAGGACAATAAAATTCTTTTTCTTCCACTGTGCCATTTCATTGTCTTATTATATACTTTACAATGGCTTCAATGCAACTTAGACATGGGCTAAGGCCACATTGTGCTAGGTGATCCATGAACAGAATAATCTAAGGTGGAGATCAGAAACAGCAAGCACCTATGTATAGGCAGATGAGGAATTTGCACGAACGATGCCATAAGGGTCAGCACAGCTGCCAGTCTTCACAAGGTATCAGCCTCCAGCCACTGTTACATCTTTCATAGGCATCACAGGAAGAAGAGTTCTGGCATTTTAAGCTTTAAATTAAAGTAAGTGTTTACTCCAGGAAGTGATGAAACATTCTGTGAAGTACATAGTGAAAGACTCCATTTTGGATGCTGTGGGAAACTATTCATGTGGGCTTTACAACTTTTGCAAAGTCTAGTCTTTCATGTAAATCAGAATAAATATGACCCCTGCATTATGAAGAGGCATCAACTTATAAAGTGTGCTGCTGACTTTTCAAGTCAGTGGACAAACACACAAGAGCCTCATCAGTTTGTCTAAAGGAGGCATTAAGACATAAGCTTCTTAACACTGAGATGCTAATGTTGTTAACTATTTCACTGCTTACCACATTCAGCAACATCTTTTTCTACTGAGGTAGGCCGTTCCAAGGTAAATGAGGCCTCTGCAGATTTTCAGATATCTTTATTGGACTTTGAAATATTTTAATATCTTTGAACTTGCTTTTATTCTTGGAGTTGTACTAACAAAGCTGTCCATGGGGCAGATGCCTAGAAATAAGCTTTACTGCACTGATTTTTGGGGAAAGAGCAGCTGTTTGCTGTCAGGTTCTCTATGACTACAGCAACACTTCCTCTTACATTTCCCATTAGCGAAATCACACATACATAGATACAAGGCACTATTAACTATTTCCCTCTCCTGCTACTGGATAATATTTTTTTTTTTCCCTCTTCTGAAATGTTCTCTTTCTGATGATTTACAAATTGTAGCCTCTTCCACTACTGCCAAGCTAGCTGCTGCTTCTGGAGCTACTGAAAAGATTGCATTATGAAGGCATAGATAGTTCCTGTTCTGCTCATCACTTTGGCAAATCCTTTCCAAATTTATCCATTGATAGTTGTTTTTCCTATGCTAAAGGCTTAAAAATCTCTGCATGTGAAGTTTTTTAATGAAAACTGTGAACCCTGAGCTAAAAAACTTGCTGTTCTCCATATTTCCAAGGTAAGGGAGAAAGAAACTGGCAGGTTGTTAAAGGGTAAATTTGTAGGCAGAATAACTGTATTCATTAATCCAAAAGGGAAACTATCCTTAGTCACTAAAGCGCATTCCAACAGAAAGCTCAAATCTTTCCTGCATAGACTTATTTCTGCCTTACTGTAAATTATACCATACAAAGTGCCAAATCTAATTCTCCCCTCTCTCTCTCTCTGCCCCCCACCCCCTTACCCTCCCCACTCCCGCCTTTCCCTGCACTCCCTGGCAGCTCAGGTTCCAGACAGTGATGAGCAATTTGTGCCTGACTTTCATTCAGAAAACTGTAAGTAGCATGGGGCAATCAGACATCTCAGGGGAGAAGGGCAAGATACACTTAAACCAAACAAATATGTAAATGCAACACACAGACGCTGAGGATAAAGTGCTCATTTTATACCTAAGTTGTTGTGACAGTGACAAAAAAAACAGGTTAACTGTCCACATCTGGACAACGCAAAAGTATCTTAGTGTGGTGGTAACTACCACAGTCCTTGATGCAGAGTGGTTTCAACAGATGTATATCTGGTGTATGTGTGAATAATTAGGCACCCCGGAACAACTGAGAAAATGCATTACTGTGACAATCAAAGGTAAGATTTGTGCTATTTCTCCTCCCAGAGCAAAAGAAATGGGGCTGTACATGGAATTATGGGTGCTGTGTGCCTTTTGTGGCTCTGCTCACCTGTGTGGCCTCTGGTTGAGCACCTGCTTGCCAGCACAACCTCTGTGGTATGTCCTGCCTGCTGCCTGCCACAGCATAAGGGCACGGTATCTCTGAAGAGATATGCTCACTAGCCTGCTTGATCTCTGTTCTTCGGAACTGTCCACTGAACAGATTGCATGTGTTTGCACAGAAGTGTACAGACTGTACCACAAAAGTTTGCTCGGAGAACTAGCCAAAGCACTTCACCTGACAAAGGAGATGAACGTTGCACAGTACAAGTGTATGTATAGGAACCTCCCACTCAATGGCCATGCAACGGGGCCTGCTCCAGCTGGTCCTCACAGCATGCCACTGTTTCATTTGGAAGCTGATGCTGGGCTAAGACTACATACCTGAAGGGAATACAGACTGTTCTGGATGGCTCTGTGTTGCAAGCTGCCATGGGAACCCAGAGCCTGACTTTTGACAGGCATGTCAAGGCTACCAGGGGATGCCTCACTGTTCCTTGGGCATATACATGTCTGGCAGCTAACTGAGAGTAGAGATGTCCATTTAAAGCTGGTGCAGTCAACTTTGGTGCCCATCCTATTCTGATACCCCTCTCTGCTCAGGGCAGTTTTCCCCATGAAAACTAAAATGAAGCACTTTTACTGGTTGCCTACCTCCTTCCCCTGGACTTGGCCCTGCAGCACAGCCAGGCTTGCTCTCTGGGTCATATATCTTGTTTCTTCCCTTTTTTGACCTAGAACTAAGGAGAGTGCTGGTCCCATGTTTCACTCTGAATGAATGAATGAATGAGCCATTTGTAACGTGATAGCCTGTTCCAGTCACTAGGGGCCCCAAAAAATTGGCTGCTCCTAGCACATCTTGCTCCTTGAAACTGTCCAGTGTAGTGGACAGACCAACTTTATTTTTTTTTCCCCTGAGACTCAGGCAACACGTCAGCATTTTTAGATGGGTTCTATGTTATCTGTTCACTCCATACATTGGAAAGAGCTGCTGCACACAGAAGGGGAATAGATGCCCCCAGCATAGAAAGTCCCTTTTCTCTTTTGACCCTTCCCTGGGCCTGGGGTGTTTGCACAGATGCAGGAGTGTCATGCTTGGGATGCTGAACCCACCCCCGGTGTGGGGCAGGCACACTGGGTCAGCGCACTCAAACCTGCCATCAGTTTGGACGGTGCCAAGAGCTGTTGTGAACAGGCCCCTCTGCTGTGATTGATGGCAGTGCCAGGACTGGCTGTGGGAGCAGCTGTCCTCGAGGAATAGGAGCCAGAAACAGTACAAGGTTCTGGTATCTTATTGATGTATTTGTTTATGTTGATTCTGTCAAACAGTTTGGACCCCTTTGGGTGCTGGCATGATGTAAAGATGGACTTTTCCAGTGTAGGCTGAAACTGAAGGCAGGCAAAAGGAGTCACACTTGGGGTCTTTTTTGCCCTCTTGCTGAGAAAATTAATTTTGGGGAGGGATGTTCACAATAGAATGTGGCCTTAATATCCTGTGCTGAGACAGCAATGAATGGCAGCAGCCATTTCTCCAGCCTGTTTGATAGCTGCTTGCTGCAGCTTTTCTGAAGGGACAGTTAGCCCTTTATGAGAGGGAGAACTGGCTTGAGAATGGCTGGTGCACATACAATTCAGGTCAGCTGTGAAATAAACTCAGCAAAAATATGAGGTATTAACAATAAGGATGTTACTTTCCATCCTTAAAACTGTAATCACAGCTCTGAACATCCCAAGCTTTGTAAGCAGTATCGTGTCAGCTTGAAGAGGTGGGAGTAAGCTGGCAAAAAGGGACTGGAGCTAGGCTTATTTAAAAGTGTACAGTTTTGATCTGGAGGACAGATCTTTCCCTTGTTTGAAAAATATGCCTAGACCTATGTACCTTTCTGGAGTTACTTTTCTTTCCTTCCTAAGTGTCAATGACCTCCTAACAGCAGCAGCACAGCCCAGAGGCAAAGGTAGAAGATGCTTACTATGCCCTTCAGCCAGGATAAGCTTTTCTGAGGAACTAGTGAAGGAAGTTTTGCTCTCTGCTGGATTTCATTAAGCATAAGGAGTAACAATACTCACATCATACTTCCTGGTGCTGTAAACTGCAACGCATATTTGTTATTTGTGAAATTCCAACCAGCCCAGAAACATGCCTCCTCGTCTGCATCAGGCCATGACCACCAACCAGTGCACTGAAAATGAAAAGGAACCTTTTTACTTTTTTCCTGGACTGTCAGTGGTGTTTTGGATGAGCAGAGTGGTTATGAAATTCCCCCTATCCCACATTCAGGGATGTTGGACCGTTAGCATAGAAGAGATTCCACAAAAGAAAACCTGCATCTGGAAATTATATGGGTAGCTGCTGAGTGCCAGCATGGCAGTCTCCTTTCCAGGAATCACAGTAGAAGAGCCTGGCCTTTTTCCCAAGTACTGAAGTATAAACCTGATACAATTAATGAAATTAGATACTTCAAAGGGAGGCTACTGAGAGGAGTGCAAGCTGCTCTTTGAACTTTGAGGTATACTATAGCGAAAGCAAGTACTTCTGTCTTGTACTGTGCTTTAACACTGATGCAGTTCCTTTGGAAAAGGATTTTAGCTATCTATCTAAATTGGTTAGATGCTTCTGAAAACACTACTTGTGTAAGGTGTCTGTGAGCAAGTTAGCCTGGTGACAGCTTGTAACAGTATGCAATACATACAATGCTATTTTCCCAGAGAAAGCTTTTGTCTTTTGTAGCTGTGTCTACAAAAACCTTACATTTATTGTCCTATAGGACAAACAGTATCAGGAAATCTACAACCTGTCATCATAGTAGTGCATTATAACTTAATGCGGTGCTACATGGTAATGCTACTCATTAAGTCCAAGACATGCTTACCAGGTATGTCAATGAAAGAGCATTTTGTATGATACAAATCAAAACTTACTTTTATGTGTTGAAAAATAGAGTATGTGCATGCTACCCCTTACGACATAACAGAAAATGTCTGTCCCAGCCCTGAAAAGCTTAGGAAATACCCACTCTAAATCCTTTTCAAAGTGCTCAGGATTATCACAGACCATGTTAATGCTACCTTAGATTTGCTCTTTTATGGTTGATGCATCATACAAACCTTACTAAATCAAGGGCAGAGCTCAGGGCAGTCCAGTAAATGAACAGTTGTGCGTATTGGTATTTCGTTTCTCTCAGAGCCAGCGGAACAAGGACAAGGTGGTGGCATCTCAACTGACTTTTTACCAGCTGATAAAAATATCTTTCTATAAACAAGAAAAGTGTCAACTTGATCTTTCCTTTCTCTCCCACAGTAGCTTTTCACAGTCCTCCTGCTAAGATTAAAAAGGAGCCGCAGAGTCCCTCCTCGGACCCCATACTGTCTTGCAACCATAAGCAGCCATTCCAGTACCGCAATGGCGAGCAGTGCCTTTACACCAGGTAACACAGGGGAGGGACAAGAGCTATTATGAAATGACGTGCTACTGCACTATCCAATAATGAAGTGTTATGACAACAATCTGGTCGGTCTGCTGGGTAAGGGCAGTCACACATGCTGCAATATAAATTAACCAGTGGGTCAGCTCACGGCAGCCAGCTCAGACTAACATTTATTGCACGGGATAGCTCTGACCTGTGTAGAGTAGGTCTGGGCTTACCTCTTTTTTCTTCTCCCCAGTGCTGTTCCTCAGCTGTCCTGATGCTGAGAGCAGTCTTGACATCTGTCATGTGCCTCTCTCTCCCCATTGCTTTCCAAAAGAAGCTCCCTGACACCATTGCCCACAGTCCCAGCTATTGCCCGAGTTACAGTACAGCTTCTTCAGTACAGACACCTTCTCCAGGTTTCTGCTTGAAGGGTTATTGCTATTATGTGTGGGGGCAACCAATAACCAGAAAGGAAGGAGTTTATGCTGGGAGTTTTCTGGCTGCATAGAGGGACAGCGTGTCTGCCTGTGACATGTTCCCCCAGGTGCTGCCACACATTACACACATTACAGAGAACTGTAATGCTCCAATATCTGTTTGACTGTCCCAGTGCCTATGATCAACCCAGACAAATTGGAATCAAGTCTCCCAACCCAGGAACCCCAATACAGTCACCACTCCAACAGTTCCCTAGACAGGACAGGAGCTTCCTGACCCCTGTGGGGCCATCCCACCCCACTTCCAGCTGTGGATACCTCAAGGAAAACAGGCGAGTTACTGCCAGGAGGACGCAGACACTGGCAAGAAGCATTGCCCTCCTTGGTGATTCAGGGAGGAGGGGCTACAAGCATCCAGATTAAAGTGCTCAGCTTCCAGCAATTGCAGGATCCCCACCATGCAAAGTACCTGGGACGCCCACTGCTGCCTAGGGCTTGAAGAAGTCTATAACCTTGCGCTCGTCAGATTCTGTGAATGATGGGCTGTGTAGCTGCCCCTGGAAACACCTTTCATTGGGGTGCCTTCCTTGCCCCAGCTATGTGTGCAGCTCCTATAGCCCTAGTAACAAGCTGAGGCCAAGGAAGTTTCTGTCCCTCAGCCAGCCCTGCACCAGGGCCGAGATCAGAGGGCCAAGAAAGCAGTCATCAAATGTCCTCTCCCCTCTTCTAGCTCTGCATACCAGCCACCTGTGGAGATGTGCTGTTCCTTCTCCTCTTCCCAGGGCATGGCCCAGGAAGACCCCATTGCCTACCAGTGCCAGACGTCCAAGTTCTGCCTCCGGTACCCTCATCAGGGCTTCAAACAGGAGTACCACGACCCACGCTATGAGCAAGGAAGCCAGGTGGGCAGCAGCCATCAGTACCCAGCAGCTGTTGTGATCAAGCAGGAGCAGGTGGACTATGTGTATGACTCAGGTAGGCAAAACTAGCTCTTTCTGAGGGCATAAACCAGGCATCAGTAGGGGTGAGCAACGTCCTGGGTGAACATCCATCACTGGTGGTCTTTGGGCTTTGAAACTGTACTACTTCATGCTCAGGAGTGCGTGTGGTCTGGGAAACTGGCTGCATAGCACGAAACACAAACAGTTCTCTCTGTTTACTGCATCCAAGAAAAGGCTGGGACATTCACTTTCTGTACCATGTTCTGAGAAGGACTTTCTGGTAGACAGTGGAAAGCTTTAACTAGGTACAGGAGCTAGAAGGTGACGTTAAACCCACTCAAACTAGATTAAAGGCATGCATTTTTTCCAAGGGAATAAGAGACTCACAGAATTCATAATTATGAATTAGCCCACTCTCACAATCAGAAATAGAGAAAAGGGTGTTCCCAGTTTCACAGGGAGTTTTTGTTTTCAGGGGGATGTGTGAGCTGATAGCTTGTAGAAAGGAAGAGAAGTGAGGTCAGCTTTGAAGAAATTATACTGAAAATGTTCTGTAAATGGCAGCAGAAAGGAAGGAATCAAGTATCTTGGAGCTTGTACAGAAAAACTGTCTCAGATCCCTACAGCAGGAGGGGACCTTCAAGCACTGGCAGAGGAAAGCACCACACAACCCTGAGCTGCAGCTCACAACACTGTCCGGCCCTGTGCCTTTTCCCTGACTGGAGGCAGAAGAATTTAATTCACAAAGTGGAGGCAAAGATGCAGCTCTCCCAGCCCAGCTGGTTGGTGTCAGCTTTCACTGCTGAGGTCTCTCGCCAGCAGCTGAAACCCACTGGAAACTTGCTGCAGCACGTCAGAGAGAGGGATGATGTCCCATTTCGGAGCTTACCACGCAAGACAAACCAGCTTTGTTCTGACAAACGGATCTAAAAGTCTAAAACTGAAACAGTCTAAAGAGACTTGTGTGGCTAACAATCAACTGGCCAATTCCAAGGACAGGCATAAGCGCAGAGCAGGGTCTGGATTGACTTGGCTAAATGCAAGTGCGCTGCTCTGTGTCTCTTGTCGTGTCAACTTCCACCTGCTACTTCCCATAGAAACAGGGCACACAGAGCAGATCGCAGAGATTTCAGAGGATCACAAGAGAAAAAAGTTTCTAATTCCAAAAGTAGCTCTCCAGATACCATATCGATCAGGTAATCCTCTTATTTTTCCACAAGGGATAAATCTAATTTTTTCAGCAGACCTGTTCAAAGACTTGCTACCCTGACATTACAACACACCCCTCTAGAGGGAACGTTACTTCTGGTTTCCTGTTATTTTAACAGACATTTTGAATTGTTTCCTTTAGCAGAAATAAATACATAAATAAAAAGCTCCTATGAGGGTACAGAATCCACCACTGTGGCTATGCTGATATTACACTTTCACTGGGTCCTTCTGTCCAGACAGGGGAAGAAAATGTGCAAACCCAGAAGAATGCTTTTTGTGCGAGTAGTTTACGGTTGTAGTAATACACAGTCTGTCAGCTTCAGAGTACCCTTCTGCCCTTAGCATCAGCAAAATGTCTGCTGAAAGCAGTGGCTATACACAGGAGTATCAGGGAAATGTAAGGTAAATCTTTCCAAAGCTCCCAGTCACAGCTTCTGTTTCAGCAGCAGATGGAAAACAGGTTTGATTCAGAAAATGCAGGATTCAGAAAACACAAGATACAGAAGACATGAACTGCAGTGCCCAAGCAACAATATATGCTGTACAGAAATCATGAAGACTTTCTGCTTGTTTTCAAACTCGGGCTATT
Source organism: Phaethon lepturus (assembly GCF_000687285.1). Classification (NCBI taxonomy): domain Eukaryota; kingdom Metazoa; phylum Chordata; class Aves; order Phaethontiformes; family Phaethontidae; genus Phaethon; species Phaethon lepturus. The sequence continues at coordinate 12,011 of NW_010516254.1, forward strand.
TTTCCTTTATGTTTTCGCAACTCCCTGTGAGATTGCCCTATCATGATGTGAAAAAGACAGGGAGACTTAAGCCATCTGAAATGACATTTGTGAGACACTGTCTGTAGCAAACATTCACATGCTGCTGCTCTCCATTAACATCATCATAGTACCCCTGGAAAAATGTAATGCCTTCTCACCTGTGAAAACAGTAGCAGAGTGCATAGTGATCTTAAACTAAGATGAGGGAGAGGCCCCATATAAATTTAGCTTATTGTCCAAGATTTTGTATTGAGTGGTGTATAGGTGACTGACTGGCTATCCTGGCTGTTCTGAAGGAAAGCATGTGATAGTACCACAAAAATTTACTAGTGTAATTCATGATTTGGAAGCATGATGAAGATGAAGTAGTGAGGTGACGGCTGAGACATAAAAAGTTATCAGTCTGCCACTAACCCTTCAGAAGGGCTCTAAAAGGACACTGGTTAGACAGCTACACTTACCTATCCACTTCTGGAGAGCAAGATCGTTCTGCCTCCTGTGCATTTTAATTAAATGAGTTTGTTAATTGTTCTGTAGATGTTCCTGGCTGTCCTTCCATGTACATAAATGTTGAGAGTTATCCGAGCCATTCAAATACAGAAGATACATTAGGTAAGAAACTCTCTGATTTCTTTTCCCTGCATTGCATTGTCCTCCTGTACTACCCTGTCTTTGTCTATGACTGCGTATATTGCTTTCTCTTTCAGGCTGCAGTTATGACAAGCAGATGAAGACCTTTACTGAGGATGTCTGTGTTGTTCCAGAAAAATTTGAAGGTCAGAGAAAGAATGGCTTCCAGTTTGGGTGTAAGATAGGGTTATCCAGCATCTTTGCTAGCCACTTGACCACTGTCTACATAGTTCATTACACTGTGCTCTTGCAGGTGTGTTAGCTGTAGTTCATATCTGGCTTTTTGGTATCCCATTTCTTGAGTTTTTTTAGCAGCAAACAGGCCTTCTAGCACAAGTAGCTTAATTGTGATGTTCATCAGAGCTCCTCCTGGAAGAGCTGCTGGTGAATTGACTGCTCTGTTTTATATGAACTGAAATATTCCAAGTAAATATTTGCAAAATGTGCTTTTTTTTGCAAAGGTTTTTGTACTGTTACCCTTAGAAACACATTATTTGTTCCTCTCAGCAGGAGACATCAAGCAGGAAACTGGAGGATACCGGGAAGGACCTCCATACCAGAGACGGGGATCTCTCCAGCTCTGGCAATTTCTTGTAGCTTTATTGGATGATCCGACCAATTCCCACTTCATTGCCTGGACTGGTAGAGGGATGGAGTTCAAGCTCATTGAGCCAGAAGAGGTGAAACAATTTAGCTTCTATACAGGCTCAGGGGGAGCAGCCACTGTTTCTGAGCTTGCAAATTCCCAAGTGGCCCTCCGTCTACTCTGTGAAGGCTCCTGCCTGCCAGTGGTACTTGCTAGACCATGCAGCAAGTCAAGGTTTTTAGAAGAACACTTGAGTGGCACAAATGTCAGGTTTAAGAAAGGCTGCTTGTAAATTTAGAGTCTCAGCAATGCAGTGAGTCAAATTACCCACTGCCTTCACTTCCCTAGACACTTCACTCTCAAGCTTGCAGTGACTTGTACCGTCTTATCATGCTCCATACTTGAGTCTGACATTGAAATTTGGAGTTCTGAACCCTACTGATTGCAAAAGTTTTCATAAAAATCTGGAAGAAACTATGCCCTAGTCTAAATATATTTTTATATAAAAATGACATTAGCTAAGGTGTAATTTCTAATGCTGGCACGTTCCAAAAAACCCAATAATATCTGACAACATCTGGGAGATGTGTCTGTAATATCTGTTCATATCTTCCTCCAATCAGAGACAGATTTAGCACTGTTCTTGTTACATATCAACCTTTATGGGCACTCTCAGTGCAGATGAGTTGTTTTGGTGGGCTGACATATGCTTACAACAGATTTCTGAATCTCATGGACAAAGCTGAAAATCATGTAGTAGGAGGAAGAAAGGCATATGGGTCTTCCAATGGAAATGTTCCCTTGTAATTGGGCTCTTGGTAAACATGCGATCCTTGAAGATAAAACGTAGCATAGGATGAAGAAGTCCTCAAGCTTTCAGAGTATTGGAGAGTGACAAGAGGTGGTGACAGCAAATGAGCTCTGTAGTGGCAAGGAGAATGTCTCTCTGTGATATAGGGTGCTTCATTTTGAGTTCTACTCTTCCTGTTGAGAAGCTCCTAAATAATTATTATTTGAGTCTTATTATTTAAATGCTGTAAATGTTTGTATGTGTTGTGGTACCATTCCTCAAAAGAGAAACAGCTGGATAATGTTCTTTTGTCCTTGGATTGGGTTCACAGACATTCATGCTCTTTGATGCTTTATTCTACAGGTAGCCAGGCTGTGGGGTATCCAAAAGAACCGTCCAGCTATGAACTATGACAAGCTGAGCCGATCCCTTCGCTACTATTATGAGAAAGGCATCATGCAGAAGGTCAGTTTGCAAAGCAGATGGAGTTTTTATGCCTTTAGTGATGCTTCTCTTGTTTGAGACAAGAAGTCTTACAGGTGCAGAATGTACTTGAGCTAGCCAGGCATTCTGAGCTTGCTTTCTCTGTAACTTCTCTTTGCAGTAGTTAAAATGAGGAAGGTGTAAAGGAGCTGAATCTAGGCAACATATGGGAAAAAAACCAAAGGGGAATCATGATTTCTTTCTTTTTCTTTATATGTCTGCAGTCAGGAGAGTTGGAATTTATGCAGGTGCAAGGACAGTCCAAACATGCTGTTGATAAGAGAAAGGCTGTCTGGGGGCTGGTCATATGTGGTAGGGATGGTCTCTTCCAGATACCGGGCACTGGAGAGGGTAACTGTGAGTGTAATTATGTCACAGTACAGACTGGTCAGGGATTGTTGATGCTGTTGCTACCTGGACAAAGAGTCAGCTGGTAGCATCCCATTTCCCAGGAGCTGTTCCAGGGGACACCAGAGCAGCAGAGAAGCAGGAGGACAGCACAAGAAGTTTACAACTCTGACATGTCTCAGGGAAATGGGCTAGAGCAGCCAGATGATTTTGCAAGGCTTCTCTGCTGCTGAGTATTGCCTAGAGCTGCCTGTGTGCCTGCAGCATTCGTCTCATATCTTCCCTGCAGGTGGCTGGAGAGCGCTACGTGTACAAGTTTGTGTGTGAGCCTGAAGCCTTGTTCTCTCTGGCCTTTCCTGATAATCAGCGGCCAAATCTGAAGGCAGAGTTTGACCGGCAGATCAGTGAGGAGGACACAGTGCCTCTTTCTCACCTGGATGAGAATGCTACCTATCTGCCAGACCTTGGGAGCCTCCCTCCACAGCTTTACAGCAAAGGCTACACATACTAGTATTGCTGGGAGCACACTGTGCCACCCTTGCTTGTGTATATATGGAGATGTCTGGTTAGTATGCAATCAGTACAAGCATTTTTCCATGCCACCCTAGGGCGGCACTAAAGTATGAATACCTGCTTTGGTCAGGAGAAGTGTTCAGGTCCACATGTGGATAATCAGCTGACAGTTGACAGGGCTCTTGTGTGCTTGTGATAAGACCTTCATATTTGTCAGGATGGGACTCGTTCTCAGCAATGCAGACATCTTCCAAGCAGCGGAGCTGCAGCTTCAGCAGCATATCGAGTCATTGCTGCCTCCAGCTGGAACAAATGAGCCTGTCACAGTCCCTCTCTTTGGCAAGGGAGGAGATGCCACCCTACTGGGCTTTTTTTTTTATATGAGGATGCTACAATGCTGCTGCTGACTCCATTCCTCCAGTATATGTACTGAACCTCTGTATAACCTGCCCTCAGCAAGGGATGGCTCTGACCCACATGGACGCACCGCTGCAGGGCCAGTCTTGCCTTCTTCCCAGGATGGCTGCAACATAGTGGTCACAGATCACACGCCTTCCCCGTGAACTGCTTTGTGGGAATGGGGAATACTTGTCTGCGATGTGTGTGCTCCTGCCTTATCACCTCCTTGCTTGCCAGAGCTACCTGGTTTCTAGGCACTCTGTCTGAGCAGGGTAGCTGGAGGCACTGGCCAGGATTTGAGCAGTCAGAGAGTACATGGCACTACATACAATTTAGGGGAACTACAGAGCTGCCTGACTGCATTGGTCTGGGCACAGGTCAAAGCCAATGTCATCTTCAGGTAGAGGGATTGCAGGAGGCAGCAATGCCTGAGCCATCAGTTCATTGTAGTGTTGTGGCTTTTCCAAACCAAACAACTTCAACAAACATCCTCAGGATCTTTGAAGACCTGTCAGGCTCTTGAGTATGCCCATCCTGGGTTTGGCTAGAAGATCATCTGAGGCAAGAAAAGAACCTGGTGGAGCTGTGTTAAGAAAATGCTTTACAAAGTAACCTAAATCATACATAGTTCTTAATATCCAAATTTAGACTTACTTAACCTCCACAGATGTTTGCATGTTTGAGGGAAATCCTGATGTATTGGAAAGGCAGCTACCTCTGCAGCCCAGCGCAGAAAATGCAACTTAACTTGACTTCAACTGGTTTACCACGGCACTGAACATTTATAATGCGTACCACATCCTCAACTGAGAGTTGCCTCACTTTTTAATTAGCAGCTCCAACCATGTGCCCAGTTAGACAAGGAGCAGTACAGTGTACCCATACAGAAAAAGCCTATTTCCCACTGCTTCAGATTGATGTTCCAGCTGCTGAATACATGCCAGTGTGGTATCCCATAGAGGAAATTCTGTATGTTGTTTGAAGGCCTGATTTTCCCCGATGACTCTCCCCTGCATGGTTAATGCCAACCCTCCCAGCCTTGTCCCTGGGCATGAGGGCCAGGAAAGGCAGCTCTCCCTGGCTGAATAGAAGCCAGACACTCAGTAGCCTGCTCTGCTGATGCCTTTGCGTGCCCTGTGCAGTCCAGAGACTTGGTGCTCTGGCAGCTCCTGGCCCTCCTGCCTTGCCCTGCTCCTACCTGGCAAGCACACTTCCTCTGGTGTCCCAGAAGTGAGGGTGAGGGGGAACCCTTCCATTGGTATAAGCTGCCTTTACTATTTATGAGTGTAAAAATACTATAATTAATAAATCGGTCTATGTCTTTGGCCAGTGCGCCTTCATTCAGCCGCTGGCTAGTCCTCCCTTACCTTCTGAATTTGCTTTGCCTATCTCCTTGGCACCAACTTGTAGCTTTGCATAGCTGATCCACAGAGTCCAGGGATGCGTGTTTATTTCTGAATCTTGGTGGAGTTCAAGAAATGAACACTTCACTCCCATGACAATCCTCACAACCAGTCATACAACCAGGACTGAAAGATCACAATGAAACACCTAACTTCTGGCTGCATCTGTTGTCAGGGGAACTGTTCTCTGCAGCTGCAAAGAACATTGCCCATACTCCCACACTGACAGTACACTGGTCACTGAGCCAAGCTCCATGGTTTTAATTAGCTTTTCCCTCAACTTAATCTCTGTCTTGAGCAGCGGCACTTCCAGGATGCTTGCTAGGAATGTGTGTTACCACCTGCTGAGCTGGTACCATGGTTGGGGCAGCGCAAGGGCACGCCAGCAACGAGAGCGGCACCCTGTGCCAGGCAGCAGAGCTAAGAGAGCACTACCAGGACACGGGCACCCACGTGGGCCTCAGCAAAGGCTACAGCAAGAACAGGAGTTACCCTGAAGTGGAGGAGCCCTTTCACACTGCACCTTCCTCAAGAGAGCCAGGTACCTCCTAAGGGAAGTATTTATGCCTTCCGGAGGCTGTACCCTGCTGCAACACTGTGTTTCTAACGAATGAGACTAGTAGCTTGCTTTTATTTGATATCTCAATCTGCGGGATTCCCAAGGATTTTACATTTATCCAGTATTCTTTGGGCTACCCTCTGCCCAGCCAATCTTCCTTCCAGAAATGAAATTCAGGGAGCTAGTTCACATTTGGATGAAATTTTAGCTCCATGTTTCACTCAGGTTTGTCAAATCAGTGCAACAGATCGATAACTGTAGAGCAGTTCTGGGAATCAGCAAGATCAGGTTCTCATAATTGAGGGGCAGTGACCTTCAAAGGGCAGAGATTTATAATAACCAGATCAGAGTTGGGAGTCAATAAATACACTCTGTGTTTCCAGTTCAGCAAGACAGAGAGGCAGCTGATTAGGGAAAGATGTTGGAGGTAATAGACAAGTGTCGTAAATTTCTCATGCTGGTCCTGAAAGTGCCAGCCCCGTCCTACCACACGTTTCAGATTTGCTATCTAGTCACTCACATTCCTGTCCATTTAGCAAAGTTGCAACGAGTCTTGATATAGCCCACAGAGCTGTCTTTTCCCAATTGGAATGCTTCTGACACTTCAGTGGGGAGAAGTGCACGTTACTGTGTGACTGCCTATACAGCCAGTGTAATGCACCTTTAATTTACAATCCTTTCACTGTACAAATTCACAGCTGAGCTTTGCTCTACACTAGGCAGGTAAGAAAGGTGAGAAAGACATCATTCCTCTTCATTAAAACTCTCTAAAGACAGACTTCTGCTCATGACAAACATTGACATCTGGATGCAAATATACCTAACATTCTGACACTTTTTTACTATTGTTAACTCATTATATTCAAGATTTATTCTAGCGGCTTATTCCTCAGGACGTGATGATACTTTGGGACCAGCCAGAAATAAATTCTCAACAGTCATTTCTTCCTAATGTAATTTTTTCTAGAACTACCTTTTTTTTTTCCCCCCGAGAGGTTGCTATTGTTGCAATGGCTTTGCTGTTACTCCTGCTATATCAACAGTACAAAGCCCAGCAGGAAGTACCATAAATCTATTACCCAGAACATGATGCAAAGTTCCTTTCTGGTCATAGTAAATAATTAACATGTAGCATTACGGCATGTCCCAGAGGTACACTTAGAACGTACTGTCTAGGGCAGAGGAATTACCCCTAGTATTAACAGGTTGCCAAGCAGAGCTGAACTATCTGATGCAATTTGCTGAGGCTAACCCAGGAAATATTTCTATTACCTGATTTCATACTCTGAAATAAGTATGAATAATGATAATGAAGGACAAAGACAACAGCAAATCTCACTTTATGGGTTGAGCATTGAATGTGAAGGCAAGAAAGTTATTAGAAAGTGCATTCATCTTTTTCATGCTGTATACAACACAGACGGCTGATGTCATCTGGCTAGGCGAAGCCTCAACAATGTGCCCAGGGCCTGCAGGCACGTCGGAAGGGACAATGCATCATTCCTAGCAGTGTGGAGAAGAGTGACAGGGTAAGATCTGCCAGGAATGAATTCTTGACCTGGCCAGGTCAAGACTCCAAAAGCCACATGAACCAAACAGTGTCACCTCAAAAGATGAGAAGAGCAGCAGGTGCCCCTTTGGTGTCACTCCTGTCCCACCACACAGAGCCTGGTAGGAGCATTGAGCTCTCTGTACCAGACAGATACTACCAGGTACAGCATATTCTCATTCACACCTACTTAAGAGGCTCAGCAGTGCAAAGGAAACTTGAACTGCCCATGGCCCCTTCTGGTCAGTACTTCTAACCTGAGCTCGAGGGACTTGTCTCCTTGGCAGCACTAAGCCTGTCAGTTACAGTGCGGGGTCAGCGTGTGCGACTTGTCAGCTCCCTGCTCTGGTGAGCCATGAACCTTCGGCTTTGCCACAGTTGAGCTTCCAGGAGGGAGATAAGCAGCTCCCATAAAAACCTGTAAAACACTCCCATGGAGGTTTCCGTAAGACAGTCTTAGAAAGAACTTGTGCTTGCTCTGCTCAGCATTCAGGCGTGGGAATGAGATGACCCCAATAGGAGCAGTGTGTCATTTACACCATTAAGCCAGCCACAGGGGAGCATTGGTAACTCCAAGGGCAATAAGACCACAACATTTGACCCCTTGTAACATTTTATGGAGGTATAACCCTCCAGAGAAGGACATTAGCATTAGTTTTGTTGATAACATTCCAGAGATTCATTCTGATTCATTTATCAGCCCTAATGACACCTATATATATCTCCCCATCCTCCTCTGCGTTTGAATCACAGCAACGTTGTAATCTACCACAATATTGGAAACCATTTTGCAAAATGAATATTGATCTCTTTATGCCTTGATGGCTGACACATTGATGAGACAGCAGAAGGGGAAGTGACTGCCAGCACACTGAACACAGAGGCAGAGAAGAGCAAAGCTGAACTCAATGGAGGCTGCAGCCTCACCAGGACACTGCCATTCAGTCAACCCCAAGAGCAGCATTTACTGCCCCAGAGCAGTATTCACCCCTTAGTATGGCAAAGAGAGCACATTACCCCCACTCTGCTTCCTGCAGCCAGGAAGGGCAGCTGTGCACAGCTCTCCTCTGCAGCCCACTCCTCTTTCTGAAGAACACATCAACAGACACCAGCCTATGTCATTGTAAACTCCGTAAAGACTTTCCTGAGTCTGGTCTCTTAAGAGCAGACCACAGAGAATCACTGTTTAGTCAGGGCCTCTGCTTAGGAGATTTATAACCATTCTCTTGGCCATTCTGGAACTATGGACAAGAATCAGGTGAGAAAGGAAAGCAGGGGAGATTATTAGCTGAAATAGCATGCTAACGGCACCTGAAGGGCCTCTGATGGTCTTGCTGAGCTGCTGCTTTGTGGCACCTGTTTCCATTTCTCTGAATTAGCTTCAACCATGTTTTGGAGGCACTACCATTGCTGTCCTTTTTGCTTTGATCCCCCCTCAGCCAGGGTTACCCAGGCATGTCCCACTGGCTGAGACTCCATCTCACAAATCCATTTCTACCTATTTAAAGATTTCCATGTAATTAAAGAATCCAAATGCAAATTAACTAAACCCCATGAAGCAGAAGAGTTATTGAAGGAAAAACTGCTTTCAAACAAGTCCAGTAGATATGGTGTTTTAAAAGCACTTGCAAGAACACATAACAGAAATTATGGAATCTGTCTACTTTTGTTTAGAGAAACAGAGCAGGAAATCAGCACAGCAAACTGCATTAACATCTCAGCACAGGCTGAGGAGTGCCTGTTCTGACCATTTATGTCTGTAGGGACCAAGAGACCTCACCAGCCTGCAGAGTCCCTGGGATGTCTCCCAGGCTCCGATTCTGGAGAAGTTTCCTCAGGGTTTATTCCTAGAGAAAGAGGTCAGTCCACTCCCTTGCCATGTCAGGGTCCATGTCATCCGGAGACTGCTGCACCCCAGCTTGCCCTGACACCATCCCACCACCTCAGCCCAGCCCTGTGACACAGAGAACAGTGGTAGCTGAGGTGCCCGTGGCTGCCACAGCTCAACATTGGCACTTTTAGCTGAATGTCAACCCTGCTTCTCCAGATGACAAATACAGTCCTGAGTGCCTCGTACTCTTTATCAGCTACTACCTGCCCTTTCATAGGGCGTACACTTGTGTTTGCAAGCAGCAAGGGCTCAGGAGCTGGTGGGGCCCAAGGCTTGTGCTGCAACAGAACAGGCTCTGCACACTGCAGCCAGAGACAGCCCAGCAATGCTGTATTGGCACTGTGCGTTAATCCGGTGCTGCTCAAGATACCTTGAGATAGGGCATATTCTACCCTGACTCTTCCCAAATCCTAAGGCTAATTAAGTACAGAAAAGACCCTAGAGACCCAACAATCCCTGAGATGAGATGCAGAGAACAGCCTCCAGCCACTTCCCCTCTCAGAAGGCAGGGGCTGGCAGCTCAGCTTTCCACACTGGCAGCAGCCACCCCTGTGTCCTCAGGGCACTGATCAACACCTGTGTCACCTAGCAGGTCCTCATCCCTTCACTGGCTCTGCTCAACTCAGTTGTGCAAATGAGTGCTCCTTACCTCTGCTGTGCAAGATCTCATTTGCAACACAGCACATGGCTTTCTCAGAGGGCAGGCTACCTGCAGTCCTGAAGTTGGCAACAGCTGGTGTTTTTCTGAACCCCCTAAATCCTGGATGCAAAAGCGGCCAGGGAATGGCTGCTGATCCTGCTTCAGAGTGAGGCCAAGAGCTTTATGGCTGTAGAGAAGAGCTTGAACATGAGTGCAGCCCAGAGGGTGGGGGAGAGAAACACAGCATTCAAATTACTTAAGTAAAAACCAAATCCATCTCAGCGCCATGAGTCCACCTCAACTTTTCAGGGAACCAGGCTTATGTGTAGGGGGATAGGGCAGAGCAGAAGCTTCTACAACATGCGTGTTTACATCCTAAATGGACATGGTGGTGGATTAACCAAAGGCAAGAGAGGCGTAAGAACTGATACGACTTCTCCCCACACCTCTGATAGATTTTATGTTTCCTAAACTTGAAGAAAATCTTAACACTGGCTTTCCATCAACAGGCTTTTCAGACACTGTCACTGTGGCAGACCTAAATGGTAGAAACAACATTCACATTCCAAAATAGGCAGGATCTGCCACCTATGATCCAGTTCAATTCCACCTCCTTGCCTTTTTTCTAATAAAAGTGAGCTAATATTGAACTCGACTAGGAGACTCTTCTACACTCAAACAAGCACTACTTTCAAAGCAGCCTGCAGAGCAGAGCTGTGTTTGGACAGACCCACAGGCCTACTAGCTACAAAAACTACAAGATCATTTTTGAGCCAAATAAACCAGCCTATCCAGATCAGTGCAGCCCTGCTTCTCCACCTCCACTGTATTAACAGACCAGCCAGAGGATTTATGTAGGTTACAGAACATACACATACAAAACACATTTGCTAAAATCAGATACTCACTCACTGTATTCCCAGCTGGCTTGAAAGAACAATACATGCATAAATGAAAAATTCCATGAAACTCCTAGTGGGTCAGTATCACAGCCTTCTGTAATTGTCACAGAAATCTCATGAAAACTGAATTACTAACAAACAAAACCCCCATTGTGTAAGCAGCACATTGCTGTCACACTGCCTCTGGTAACAAGCCCACTAACGAGGTTAAGGTAGTTACTGTAGCAGATGGAGCATGTGTGGGGTTGGCTGTAAAAGTAGTATTTATCTTTCTTGCATTAAGGGCAAAAGGTTGTTTTTGGATATGTGTGTACACACATGAATGTAGGAGTTATCCTTTTGCTGTGAATCCTTTGCTTGTGATAATCAGCTAACAGATGGAAATCGGCCTATGGCACATGCTGCCAGTGTATGAGACAAAGGAGTGTTTGCTCCATCCATTCAGAAAGATTCACATCTCCACAAGCAGAACAAGGCCCCCAGCTAGGCAAGGAACACTACATCAGCCTCTGGGGAACAGGAACCAGCGGTGCCTAGTCCATGCTACTTGCATTAAATGAGGATTAAATCAGCATTGTTGAGGAAAGGTTCACAGATGGCTTGGAATTCCTCAGAGGAACCATTCAGCACTTTACATTGCTCCTTCGTCTTCTGGGGGATGTTGGGGGGTGGAAGCTACCATAGCTTGAACCTTCATCTACACCTCCCCGAAGGCTGGTGCCATTTTGCCAACCTCTCGTCAGAATGGCACTCATCATGATCCTTCAATTTATTCTTGCAGTTATTCTCACCCTGTCTACATCCCCGTTTTTCCCTCTCTGTTCACCTGTAGCTAACTACTGTTAGTTTGTCCTCTGCCAGCAGCTGTAAGAATAGCCCTAGCGCTTTGGCAGCCTAAGCTTTCCTCATTAATTACAGCAGAAGCCTCTTTTCAACACCTTCCGGATGCAGGGAGACACCCAAGGCAGTGGCTGTATTTGCTGCTGTTGCTGACAGTAATGAGACTGGAGATCGGGAAAGCTCATCTCCTCCTGGCATATTTATAGAAACTTCCACCCCGCACTAGCACAGTCGGCAGGACAAGACCTGCTAAAGGCAAGGATGCTATTTATTGCTGACAAAGGGACACATGCAAAGATTGCACACACACACACACACACACACACACACACACACACTTACATTACTCAGGAAATTTTCAGCAGTTATGCTAAACATACCTCCACAAACACTCCAAACTAGACACATGGCCTCTGCTGGCAGTATTTTTGCCTTTAGGTAAGAAACTTGTGTTACCAGTTCTAGTGCATTAACTCAGTACAGTCAAAATGAACCACATGATCTACAACTTACACCATTTAAAATATCACAGTTCATTTAGACAGAGGCAGGTTGGCAAGTGCTTACACACAGGAGTTACCTCACACAGGAGTTCAAGGAACACTTTCACCAGCACAGGGCTAAAATACCTGTTCAGTTATGTAAGGACTGCCAGAATAAAGCATAAAGTCTATGGTTTTGAACACAAGATAAACCAACTAAAAGTCACATAAACAGCAGAAAACATTAGGATGTTATGCTCAGAAACCTCAGAGCAGTAACAAGTTGATGAAATTAGCATCAAAAAATGTAAGTGGTTCAAGTATGTAAGCCAGCATTCTTGTTTCACAGGCTAGTTTTGGATGCAGGGTATTCTCAAAGCAAGCAGCTGAGGCTGACATGGAAAGTTACAGTAAATGAATTAGAAGGTATTACTGAAAAAATTACACCAAGGAAAGAAATAACATACACAAGACAGATGACAATCGTTCACTTTAAAAAAACACTGCCTCTCTGTTGGTGCATTTTCCCCTACAGTAAGTCAGAAAGAGGCTACACTGGAGAAGCAAATACAAAATAAATTTGGAACAGAAATACCTCAAAGTACGCTATACAACTGGGACTTCCACTGTGTACATTTTCTTTTTTACCTCCTTCATTTGACTTTCCAAAGTCAAGTGCAAATTTTCATAGAAACCAGTAACAGATGCAGCTGCAGAGTTCATGGAAAGAAAATATGCTTGGAAGAGTACTGATAGGACAACCTTCTCTGCCTAATGCCATAATGAAAAAAAGCCTCCAAACTTATGAACTTTCTAATTCTATTTAACTTTATCATCAAGATGTAATACCATGGGAAAACTCAGGGCATTTACAGAACATGATAAAACAGTATATACAACATCCCTGCCCACCTTTGTACATAGACAGATTTCCACTATAGCTACTTTCCAGTGTGAAACATTCTTCAAATTCATTGAGTGTAAAACAACCAGACAACTTAATTCTCCTCATTTCAACAATAATTTTAGCAAATGTCCCAGCTTTGGAAAAAAAATAAAAATTGTGTATCTGCAGCTATGGAGTCAAATAAGTTTCATCTGTTTGCAACAGAAAAAATAATTAACAGATAACTTCAGCATGACATTGGATAGTCAACTTCTTTTTAAACAAGGAACTGTTTACAGACATTTTAGCTTAAAAAACAGCTGTGATGTCACCAAACATTGTAAGTGGAAATAAAACACATGACACATTGTATAGAAAGTCTCAACAGCTGTAACCACTTATGTTCAGAACCGTGCTACAGAGTGGATGTGGTTAATTACCATTTGACATACTAGCCTTCAGCACACAGGAGACAGTGATGAAGGATAAGACTTGCAGCCTGACCTGTGCCATTGTCCAAGTATAACTGACATTCTATCTGGGTTTCAAGGGATCTTTCCTGCATTATCCCAAAGCCACAGATACTAAATATCTCACCACAGATGGCTTGCATAAAAGACAAACATTACACTGAACAGGAAAACGCGTAAAATAGGAAAAACTGAGAACCAGCAGCTCCCAGAAAAACCCAGCCACTGTTCAAGAGCATAAGTAGAAATAAATTCTTTTTAGCAGGGTAAACAAACAAACTATTCCAGGCTCTATTTGTCTGGTCATTCAGAACACAGGTTGGTGAACAACTATTTTTTAATCATTATATTTTTGTTGTTCAGCTTAGCACCCAGATTTCCTAGGTTTAGGTTTTGTCTCTAAAAAGGGGAATGACTGAAGAAGGGCTTCAAGAACCATTTGTTACATGATGCAACACACTGAGACCCACCACATTTGTCATGCAGCTGTGGATCTGACAGGTAGCTGACATGAGCACACATCGCCCCCTTGTGCTTTTGCTCTGAAAATACTTATTTTTTGTTCATTTTGTAGGTAAGCTTCAACTGAATGTCCTTGCTTTCAGGACACTTCAACAGTGCAAAAAAACCAAACAGTCCCACAAATATAAAACCAGTAAGAGTCCATGAGGGAACTAGGCTCAGCGCCGTCTGAATGCACGAGATATCCTCCAAGCATTGGGCTCCTCATAGCGATTGTACAGCGGTTCCAGCCGCTGCTGCTTTTTCTGTTTGCTCAGCTTGGTTGGATCAGAAACCTTGAAGAAAGCTGGTGCAAATTCCACCAGCCAGCGAGGATCAATAGTCGTCACTTCACGCATATATTCTTTGGTGGTCAGCACCAGTTCATGATAGACCACCCTGTGAAAAGGGACAGGAATTTTGGAAGTTTTTCCAAACAAGAAGAGACAAGGCAAGGGCTGGAGTATCTAAGCTTGCCCCTTTATCTCTGCTTCATCCTCCTTCAGCATAAGGCTCCTTATAAGCTCCAATGCAGGCTCCAAAACAATCATCCAGAAAAGCTATCATCTTTTTCCTCTACTTTACAACTACTCTCAGCATAAAACTACTTCATTCCAGTTAAAACAATTCTCTCTTTTCCCCACTCCCTCCCTCTCAACACTCAGTGTTTTAAACTCCCTTCAATACAGAAACCAGAACTGCAGGCTTCAGTCCTGGCCTTGGCTCAAGAAGTAAGTCTCATCTCTGCACAGGCACTAATTTTAGCAGCAGAAAGAGCCAAAAGCAGACTTGAAACTTTTCTCAATCTGCTCATTGCTGAGAAACCAGCAGCCTATACTTCGATCTGTATTCCACAAATAGTGCACACTGCAACTTTTTCAGTTATAAAGTCTGAACTGAAATTGAAAATTACATGATATTGCCTTCCTTACCATTCTGGCTGCCTGTTGAAGAGAGCACTGGATGGGTGGATATAGACTACCTGTTGATCAATAAGTGTTCTATAACCTTCCTGGGGATCCTTCTTCGCTGCATTTCGGAAGAAGCCACTACAGATTGCCTTCTGGACTCGAACTGTTGCCTTCCCACAGGATACCACATCCAGCTTGTGCCTGCCAGACAAGAGTTAGAGAGAAAAAAGCTAAGAGTTCATATTTGGGTGCAGCTACTAATATCAGATTAGCAAATTTTGTTTAGCTACTACAGCGTAAGAACACTAAGAAAACACAAGTCACTATTTGTCCTTCCTGACACACTCACCTGTCCATAATGCCCAACATCTGCTTGCGGATGTCCTGTGCCCTACGTAAGGATCGGGCCTGGATAAAATTTTCATAGCACCAGGGATTTGAAAACTTATTATTCTTCCAGGAATTGTACACAGCCAGCAGAGTGAGGTGATCACCTTCTGTCTGATGGAACTTGGCTTTCTTTTGATCAGCAAGTGCTTGTTTATCCTAACACAAAATATGTATCAATCAGATATCTACACCAAAAAGACAATCCTTGTACAACATGAAGGACATGGGCTCCTTGTCACTCATACCATGCCAAGTCTACCAAGAACAGATGATCTAAGACTGAGAAAATGACACAAAATTCTGAGTGGTGAGCGACTAAGCACCAAGTCAAAAGAATCTAAAGGTCACTGAGACTGCTCTCACTGAGGCAAAACTATTCCTGTACGAAAGGAAAGCCTACAATTGTTCTTGCCAAAGAGAGACCTTACATAGACTCTCCTAAAGACTCTCCCATGGGTGACAAGGACCTGACCAGAAAAGACTTTTTTTTTTAAACTGGTACTTTTTATTCAATTTTAGTCCCTATTTTTGAAAGGGCACTTCAAAGTAAATGGCTCATTTGTACTGCAGGAAGTATACACATGCATTGAACTACTTAGTTTTTTATTGGTCTAGAAGCAACCTCAATTACTCATCAACAAAGGTGCTGAAGCAGTAGCTTTGACCCTACTGACCTACCCACATCTCCCCACTTCCCCAATCTGCAGATAAAACATTAATCAAACACTGTGGCTGGCTACACAGATCAAAATTCAAGTTAACAGACTAAACTGCAGCATGCCATCATAATGAAGAAATAATGTATTCAAGAGGAGTCTGCTGTTGAGGAATCCTACCACGGCATAGTCTGCTGCTTGCTGACTTAAGAAATCAGCACAGGATAGGATTGCCATAAAGAAGTAACATTCTGTGTATTTGAAAATGTCAAAGCCATTCTGAACTCCAGAGCCAGGACTGACTTGGTTTAGGGTCTATGTGTTTACTGGGAAATGCAGAAGAGATTGTGAGACTTTAAATTCCGTCTTCCCATCTCCAAAGAAACTACCAATATCCACAGCTAAAAGATGTATCTTTCTGATATATCCTGTAACTAAAGATGTATCAGAAATGTAACATATGAGCAAACAGTCTAACCAAGCTACAAGTTTATTTCAGCAAATATGCTCAGTCTCTAACACCTGAGGCAGGTACACACAAAAACCACCCAGACTGTAACACTGCTTCTTGACTGCATCCCTTACCTTTGGCCTGTAGAACACATTCTGTACAGACAGCATGGAGACTATTGTCAACATTTCCTCACTGCATCCCAGATGTACAGACATGATTAACATCTTACACAACATAGGCTCCAAGGGGAATTCCGCCATCTGCAAGAAACCTGTTTCAGGTTACCCTGCAACATCTTGGAAAAAATCTTGTGTTCTCTCAGTGCAAATGACAGCAATGCCTTTTCTTCCATGCTTCCTTTCCAAAGCAGTGTGCTTTACCCAGAATAACTTTACTCAACATGAAACAAATTATTTCTCTATATTCATTATCACAAGAATATCCCAATACTTAAAAGAAATTTTTATACATTAAAGTAACCTTATCAATAGGGAGAAATAGTAGCTGCTCCTTAAAAAAGCAGAAGGTACATAACTATACTAAGTGAAAAGCTACCAATAAAAACACAAGATAATAACAGGAAAAGGAAACCAACAGTGCCTTATACGACTACTCTCATGTGACCCCCTAAATGTCTGCAACTCAGCCAGTGCTAAGTATTCTATTTTGCCTACCCTGCGCCCAAGTCGAGTAAGCAGTCCCTCATCATCCAGAGCTCCCAAGGTGTACAGCTGTTCCATGGCAGTTATGAGAGTTTCCATCGGGGGAGCATCCATAAAGTCAAAGGAGAGCAAATCATTGATGCCCATAGCCTGAACATAGGGAGTGGAGAAAACCCAAGTTAAAATACTGAGAAGGAAGACACCAAACTCCAGCCAGAGATACATAACCATCAAACAATGAGGCACTACAGAACTTTAAGCAACCCTAGCCTCATGTCCTTATCCTGACTGTAACCACAGTCATAAATACATGGCTATAATTCTACACTTAATATAATCTGCATTGGCCCATGGTTTTCACCCACCATTCAGTTTTCCGGTCTGCCGCTTTGATACTGCACCATGCATCTCTCAAGCAAGATGATTCAATCGAGGAGACACACAGGCTAAATGTTGGTTTTGAGGACTTGCTGTCTTGTGAACCAGTGTGGTTTGACAGCTCCAATGGACACTAATATGTCTCCACACTTCCCCTTGTTCCCAGAAAGGGGGAAAGGCAGCAACTTTCCCAGCTGTTATGTACTGGGTTAGATCCAGTTTGCAGACTCCCAGAGGGATGGTACACGCTTAGAAGATGCGCATGTTTGGAGATCAAAAACCACTCCAACAGCGTATCTTATCTGTAAAGTACATTTATGTTGTTAACATGGGAAACGTACTGCCCATAAGATTCCTGTGTCTCAGATCTCCTGCAACTAACTGTTATGTGCAGCTAAGACTTGTAATTTAGCTTGATATGCAACATTATAACCCCCAATAAAAAAATGCAGGAGCAAGCTCAGTGCTTGAGAATTGTATTTCATGCAGTCATGATAAATATCTCTGTTCACTAGAAGGATCTGAAATTACAGAAGTACTTAATGAGGCTCAAAGGCAAAGACTCATTTACTGAAACACAATCATGTTGGCTTGCTACAAGTTGGTGAAATACCCACCTTCAGGGAAAGTACTGTACTGGCCAAATTTGTTCTCTGGATTTCAGGCACATTGGTGGTTAGCATTTCATCTCTATAAGCACGCTCTGTATATAACCTATAGCACTTTCCTGGTCCTGTTCTTCCAGCCCTTCCTGCTCTCTGCTTTGCTTGAGCCTAAAAGAAACAAGGTACCTCAGTGAACAGGTGCAAACAGGCACAGGTGAAAATACGTAAAATAAAATTATTAATTATTTACAATTTTATTTTTCTATTAATAGAAAGAGATTTCCAATACAACCCACAAGTACATACTCCTCAGGAACAACCTCAAGGGGTCTCATGGAGTTATCAAAAACACTGCTTCAACGTGCTTCAATGTCACATCATCAAGACACATATTACCAATGGGGAGGGGTGAGGAGTCAAACACAGAACATCTACCTGCGAAATCGGTGTAACAACCAGCTGGTCAATTCCAGTCTTGGAGTTATAAACTTTCTGTTTCACAAAGCCAGGATCGACTACATAATATATTCCATCAATAGTCAAAGACGTCTCAGCAATGTTAGTGGCGATGACAACCTACAACCAACAGTTTGATTCAGTACCAGTTCCATGTCTGGTTGCCAAGCCAACCATACTGTTCAACTTAAACATGATACAAGCAGTGTATTATAAATGCAACTACTATCATTTAACATCAAAAGGAGAAATGTGTTCACAGAGGAACAGGAAGAAGTGTTATCTGTCAAAAATGGACAGATTTTAAGTATCTACATTTGTTTTACATTTAGGCAATATGGGAAAAGAGCATGACAAAATCCGTAATTGCTTTAGCAGTGAAAGATCATTATAAATTTGTAAGCAGACTGCACTGACTTCAGGGAGAATTTCTGCCTATCACTCAAACACAGTTCACATTTAGAGAAGAATCTTCCAGAGGATGTCTCTCTAGATATTCATTAGCTGTTTGGTAGGAAATGTACATCCATTCAAGAGGAACTGCATTTAGATTTCACTGAAGTTAATATCCTTTAAAGGCAGCATTAAAAAACACACCAAGAATATTCCACACAGATGTTTGCTAAACCAGATGTTTTCATATAAATTTTCAAAGGCTTAGATAACATGTTGTTGTGGTTTAACCCTGCAAGTAGCTAAAACCCTCACCCTCACGTTCCTCAGCAGGAGTGGTGAGAGAATTGGGAAAAAAAAAAAGGTAGAACTCATGGGTCAAGATAAGACAGTTTAACAGGACAGGGGAAAAAAAAAAAAGAATAATGAAAAAAGAATATACAAAACAAGTGATGCACAGCACAATTGCTCACCACCCGCTGACCAATGCCCAGTTAGTTCCCGAGCCACGGTGCCTCCCCAGCCGACTCCCCCAGTTTATATGCTGAGCATAACATCATATGGTATGGAATATCCCTTTGGCCAGCCTGGGTCAGCTGTCCTGGCTGTGCCGCCTCTCAGCTTCCCATGCACCCCTCGCCTTCTCACTAGCAGGCCAGCATGAGAAGCCGAACAGTTGTGAACTGTTTAGCAACAACTAAAAGCATCAGTATTTTATCAACATTATGTTCATCCCAAATCCAAAACACAGCATTATACCAGCTACTAGGAAGAAAATTAACTCTAACCCAGCCAAAACCAGGACACATGTATAGGCATGCACACAACTAAAATCATGCTCTAAACTACATAAAAGCCACCTTTTCTCCAAAACTACATAATTTTGGCTGAAGTTGTAACTAACAGAATCATAAGTGATAACAAAAAAGAAAAAAATTAAGTCTGATTGGCACTGTAATACATCCCACTAACAAAATGTACCAGCAGAAGCAGTCACATTTAGCTAAAATTACCTTTCTGCTTCCTGGTGGAGCTGGGTCAAAAATCCTGGTTTGCATTTCACTGGGTAAAGCCGAATATACTGGTAGGATAATTAACTCTGGAACATCAGGTCCTAGAGATTTCATCCTCTCATAGAGGATTTCACAGGCAGTGTCAATCTCTTCCTGACCAGTTAGAAACACCAGAATGTCACCTACACAGGAAGTAAGTTAAAACATCTGCAGAATCAATTCTGTTCAGCACAACTCCTGCATTACCACATTTCCATCGCCCACCTTTTTTCCATTTAAAGCAGAGGATCCCCAACTTTTGCTAGCCCCTGGGCAACAACTCTTAGCCAGAAGCAATATACTCCGGTCTTTCACCCAACTTTTTCAGCATTTACTGTATTTGCAAACAGTAGAGGATAGTGCTGAGAGCATTTTGCTCATGTTACTAATACATGATCCATGACTTATAGAAAGACCTTGCTCATAGGTATTAGAGTCCTTGAACCACCAATCACCCTAGACCATTCTTCACTCACCTGGTGGCTCTGTTAAGTGGATCTGCATTACTGTAATCAGACTGGCATCCAAATAATCTGTCTCTGGCTCTTTTGTGTACAGAATTTCTACTGGGTATGTTCTGCCAGGAATCGTGAAGATTGGTGCTTCGTAGAAATACTGAGAGAATTTCACAGCATCCAGCGTTGCTGACGTCACTATCAATTTCATATCCTGTCGTTTCTGCACTGTCTATAGCAGGATAGAAAGTTCTTAAGTCATTTATTGCCTTTGGGACTATTAACATTAACAGCACTTGACTTAAATCAGAGAAATATGCCCAGTAATATCAGGCATTTTAATGTCTGAGTAGAAGGGCAGCTCACTCCAGCACCCAGAATTTAAAAAAACTGACTGCTAATGTCACATTTCAAACCTTTCTTAGCAGCACCTATCACAGAAAGCCTTTGTCAGAGAAGGAAGAGCAAAGCAAGAACACTCCTCTGCTCAACCATTATTACAGGCATCCTGGACTGCCAATTCTGTTTCTGCTGCATTTTGCTTGCTTTGTCTTCACATCAAGGCTCATCTTATGAAAATTTGGACTACAAACCCTTACAATCATTTGCTTTCCTTCAGAAGAGACTCTAAGAGCACATGAATGAACTTGACTTGTGTGACCTTGTCTTTCTCTGTGCGCTCCTACCCATACACAGCACACAGAGGACACCGAAGCAATAAAAATCAAATGCTACATTACCTTCTTCAGGAGTCCAAAGAGCACATCGGTATGTATGGTCCTCTCATGGGCTTCATCCAGCATGATAATGGCATACTGGGTCAGATCAGGATCTATCAAGCACTCCCTCAGTAACATACCATCTGTCATGTATTTGATAACAGTTTCAGGGCTAGTGCAGTCTTCAAATCTAATGGTGTAGCCAACCTAGAAAGAAGATTTGCACCGAAACTGAAGCTACAGACTTAAGTTATTAGCACCATTAATTCCCAGTTTGATTATTCTGTGAACTCATTTTACAACCTACAAAGGAACAGACACATGGACACGCAAGCAAACTAGCTCCAGTACTGATTTTTCCTACTTTTCCTCATGCTTATTTTGGCATGTTCTTCAGCATGGAAATTCACCTCTTGTCCCAGGCAGCAACCAAATTCCTCTGACACCCTCTTTGCGACAGACATTGCAGCCACTCTGCGAGGCTGAGTGCATCCAATCTTTCCTCTTGATGTATACCCTGCCTCAGCCAGGTATTGGGTAATCTGTGTTGTTTTCCCAGATCCTGTCTCTCCAATAACAATCAGAATCTGGTTGTCATGCACAGCCTGGAAAAGGTCAGAACAGATACACTTGTCAAAATTTAAAAACAAACAAACAAAAAAATCAACATAGTATATCTAGGACTAGACTGAGCACCTACTGCTCTTGCTCCAGCTGACCCAGACCAAAAATCACACAAGTGTTCTTAGTGATCAAGTCAGCAGACTGCTTAACTGTTTAGCTGAGTCATCCCTTGTTGAACATGATGCTAGTTTCAATTCTACTTACGTCAATAAATATCTGGAGCTTTACTAAAATATACAGATGTATATAATCCTTTAAAATAATTATTCTGAACTACAGTTCTGCACTTAAAATTATCAACTGGCTATTTGCCTGTCAACAAGCTAAACCAAGTGTATTTATTTTAAATTATTGCTTGCTCAAACAAGAATGCCAGTTCAAAAGTCTTACTTGTATCAGCTGCTCCTTCAGTCTGAAGATTGGGAGACTCTCTCTCTGCTCAATAATGGAAAGCTGGGTCTTCTTACCATAAGAAGCTTTATTGCCACCAAATGCATGTTTCTTCCACTCTGGGATATCATTGGGCATCATCCCAATACCTCGCATGTTTGCAGCTATTTGTCTTCCATCCACTAGAAAAGAAATAATTTCACCATTGCATTCTGGTTCACATGGCGCAGACTCTGATGATCGTGCTCCTATTATTACATTATGCATGTATTCTATACTTGTGTTTAAGCCTTTTTTTAAGTTCCTGCATGTATACCCCCCACTATTACATTAATTTCCATGTAAAAAATTGCTTCATCATCCATTGCACCTTTTAGTAATGCATCCTGGACGCATAGCAGGATATACCTGTACATTTCCCTTGACATTCCTACTTCCACTTCAGTGGAAAAGCATTTCTTCTCTGCCTTGCTTTTGAAGTGAGGCAGACAAACATAGTATCAAGACATTTCTCCTGGGTTGCTCAACTATCACAGAAAAGGCACAGTTCATGCTTAGATGCGTTCAGACATACCATCAGGGAGGGGATCCACCCAGTGTGTGTTGAGTCCCATGGGGATAGAATCCATCTCTGCTTCTCTCTGGGCTTGCTTAAGTTCTCGTCTTTCTTTAGCTAAAGCACTCTGCATCATCGCAGCCTGGGACAAGGAACCATCTGGATTCTGGAAAGCAATAAAAAGATAAAGATTTCAAGCACTCCCAATTCTTAAGTTATTAACTCTGTGATTGCTGTCCTTTAGAAGCCTCTTCTGAAGAAGCTTTAAAGTATGTTAACTTTTTATCTATTTGACTTCCAGAATATTTCCATTAGCCCAGCCTCATGAACTTCCATGGTCATGACTAATACGGCGCATCCCTGCACTGTCCAGTCAGAAGGATTATGGGCACAACCAACGAAAAATAAGTATTTCTCTACCACCTTCTACTTTCAAAAGGTAAGAAAAAGCAGAACAGAGAAAGCATGTTCTAACGCACTTATGTGAAATGGTTGCTGCTGCAGGCTAATGCACATTTTGGATCTATTCCCAAAATCACTGTTACCAGTTAAGTAAGAATCCATCTTTATAAAAGAAAGGGTCTTCAGTTCAGTGGTAATGTTTTTCAGGGCTCTGTAATGTCCAGGTAGAAAACTGGTTGTTAAAATTCTGAAATATTTAATTAAATCAAGTATAGTGGTTTTAGTCCTGGAAATCTCTTACCTTTACTATTTTGATGGGACTCATATCCATGCTCTGTTTAGTATGGCCTCGAAGGAATGGTGGCTCTTCTTCAACTAACTCAATCTCAAGGTCCTCATCTAAAATCCACAAGTGACAATTTTTATAGAGAAGTCAAACATCATGTGCTTTCAGGTACATAAGAGTACCTCTTCAAACAGTGCTTCCTGTGTATTCTTGATTATGATGTAAACAGATAGTTTTAAAAGTGAAAACACCACAAATAAAAAGAAGGCACAGATAGAGCACATCCAAATGTTACTGATAATAAGGCTAGAGAAACCCTAGTTCCAAATGTTTAAGATGACAGCAAATTGTGAGATGCTTCACATCTGCTTGTATCATCATCTCTTTTGAATCAAAACACATCCAGAAACACAAGGAATTTACAACAATAATAAGACTACTTCGAAATACTACCTTCTTCATCATCAACTTTAGGAAGAATTCCAGTCTCCTCATCGAAGTCTGGAAACTCTTCCTTGGAAAGCACATTAGCTGCAATCATCTGGGAATAGAATGAATACAACATGAATCTGTCCCCATGATCCAACACAACTCATGCCTAATGAGGTCTCACTTCCAATGCTATTGCTAGACTTGTAAAACAGGAACAAAGGCATATTATGATTTCAGAAAAAAGGAATGATCCTATATTCTGGCACACGTCTCCCCAAGTCATCCAGTGTCTGAGCAAACAGTCCTTTTGTTATTCTAAATACCATCAGTGTAAGACAGCTGTCTTATGCATGGCAGGACTGCAGTGATAATCGAGTATCACCGAAGTGTCCCTGGATAAAGGTTATGATTCCCGCAGCTCAGAGTGATCTCTGGAGGTTATGTGGTCCAACCTCCTGCCCAAAGCAGGGCTAACTTCTTAGTTAGAACTAAGCTAAAAGTCCCATATCACAAAGCAGCAGTAATTTAGAGGTAAGGAGTAAGTTACACAAACAATCAAGGAGCTGTATTCTAGTTCATGAAACTCCCCAGCAATTTCACTGACTGAATACAAAACACACCTGTTTTATTTCCCATTTCTCTGGGTCTGAAATTCGGGTGAGGCGTTTCCGTTCAAGGCTATCATCCTCCACCTCCGGGGCATTCACCAGGGACAGGTGACTGGGTCTGTCTGGGTTTCTCATAGACGTTTCTTCATTGGTTTCTCCAACCAGGTTTCTCCTCCGGTTTGGGTTCAAGTCTTCCCCAGTGTCTTGATCAACATCCTACAGTAGATTGATTAATCAAATCAGGTCTACCTATATTGCACTTCTTATCTGTTAACACTTCTGCTTCCTCTAACACAAAAGAAAAAGCAGAGTATATTTTCAGAGAGACTACTGCCAACAACAGCCCATACACAGAAAATGCTGTTTTGCATCTTTTTTTTTTCCCCAGCTGGTACTGTGAGGTAAGTACACCCCAAGGCCTCGAACACTCTACTCTGCCTTGGCAAAGTCCATGATTTCATCTAAAATGAAATGCTTCTCTCATACTGAAAAAGGAAGACAAACATTGCAACAGCTTGAGGTTTGCCTTGTCACTTAGCTAACATGTCATGTCAAAAAATTGTTAGGAACATTACATCAAAAACAAGAACCTACAGAAAATGAGTAAAAAGTAACAGGTCACTTAAAAAAATTGAGTTACTGTTCTGTATTTAACTCCCACTTGAAGGTTATGTATTCATTTTCATCAAAAAGAGCAAACACTAGCAGAGGTGTACTCTTGAAAAATGTTGGCACTGCAAACTCTACTCTAAGCACTATAGGATATCTTCCATACCTTCATGCTCAGGCTGGTTTTAGATCCAGTGAAGGATAACACTTTGACTTTTACTCTTTGTCCTTTGCTCACAACATCAGCAACATTTGCAACCCGTCCTTCTCTTCGAAGCTCTGAGATATGGACCAAGCCCTCCCAACGCTTCCTGTAGGCGAAACAAACAGAGGGCATAAAATGTTGTACATCATTACCCTGACAGTCCTGCAGATCATTCAGAGTCTGGATTAAAATATTTTGTTACCAACTGATTATTTGTGTACATTCATAAACTCTTTTTTATACGGAAAACATTTTCTGCTGTCAAATTTATTTTTCTGAAACAGTCCTTCATTTTGGCATCAAAACCCAGCATACTTCATTGGAGCCTTATAACCTCTTTAAGACACTAGCAGAAAAGAGAACTCAGGTGAAATAGTACCAGATTTATTGTGAACATCAGAAGGTACCTTAGTCCTTCTAGCTGCACAAAGCATCCAAATTGCATTATACTCGTGACTTTGCCATTGTAAATGTCGCCAATGGAAGGCTCTTCAGGTGGTGGCCGGTCTATGTGCTTGTCTCTCCATCTCTCATTGCTCTTCTCAACATACTTCTCTCGATCCTTACGGTCCCTGCTGGGACTCTGACTTCTGCTCCTTGACCGGTATCTGGATTTTCCCCTGTTCTTATCCCGAGTCCAAGAACGAGACCTGTGCCTTCGTTTCCTGTCCCTGCTACGACTTCGGCTCTTCCTCTTTTTCTTTGCCCTAACAAACAAACATTACATATTTGCTGTGAAATTCCACATAAGAACAGAGCAAGCAGGCCAACTGCCCATCCCACAAAAACATACTAGAAACATACCGGTGGTCACTGTTCCTTTGCTTGCCTTGCCTGTCTGCACTAGGCATCAGAGCTTCTAGTTCTTTAAGTGCATCAGCTGCCACTTTCACATCATCTTCATCCAGCATATTCTGCAAGAACAGAGAACCGTTCTGTAAGAAGACTGACAAAAAGTGTGTCTCAGGGAATTAATCTATCAGAAAAGATCATCCCATGTGTATCTATTTAAAATACTAAAACAGATCAGACAGAATACATTATATGGGGAAAAAAACAACTAATAAAGCTATCCCCCTATTTGCCACAATATTGAGACAATTTTGCTTTTATACAAAAGGCAGCTTCATCTCAACACTTCCAATTATTACAGAAATATAAAATGCAAATCCCTTGTAGCATATGAATGTCCAAAAATTTTATCTAGTTTGTAATCCATCATTACATTGAAGGTCCTTTCCAACCTAGTGATTCTGTGATTACTTTGAACGTTATTTAACAAAGGCCAGGCTACACATTTCATGTCATAAGAACCCCATCCTCCAGGTATTCTGCAAAACAGTATCAACATAGCAATTGCTGTAACAGCAATTCCTGATCACTGCATGCAATAATACAAGCCTTCTGCTTTTCTGTATTTCATTTCTTCATAGTCCAGTTTTCTCCATGCAGTACCAGGAGATGCTCACATTAACACGAAAAAGAATTAAAACTAAGAGAAACAGAAGAAAAATTACGTTTTCATAGTCACGAAAGAAGCTTGAAATTATGACCTTACCCTGATGTTGGGATTGTCTGGCCTGCAAAGTGCGGGAAACAATTCCTTCAACTTTTCCTTCTCTGATTTGGGTTTGACAGCTGTCTCTGATTTGAGATTTAAAACAAAAACACAAACAAAAAAACCCAAAACTTAGAAGAGCTGGAACGATTTGCTCTTGATCTTTCTGTAATTGAATATAAAGTTTAACTTTCATCTGAAGGCAAAGGTTGGTACAGATTTTTCAGAGATTCAATACAAAGACTACAATGTTACCTTCCTACAAATAAAATTCTGATCATTAGCAAGCCCATGGAATACATAAATACTCTCAATAGTGTAGTCGGTAGGTTTTTAGTGCCTAAACAGCTTTGCTAATCTACCTCTAACAAAGAGACTCCCACTGCAAAAATAAGATACAAAGTCTTGCCTGACAAGACTAGCGCAGTAACTACATCAATTTCACCAAACGTGGCCAAAAACTACAAAAGACTAAGAGTTTTGTTTTTCTTTTACACTGAATTGATAAGAGGAATGAGATTATGCATACCTTTACTCGTAGATGGTTTTGGTGGAGGCCGCATTGTCTGTATGAGACGTAGCAAATTACTAATAAGGGAATCCTGAAAAGTTTAATAAAATACTTTAAGAAATTACTGCAATGCTGTTTTTCATTATTAGAAAGCACAAGTGAGGGTTTATTAGCAGGACAAAAAAAAAAGCTCAATTCTGAAGATACAGGTTCATTTTTAGAAAGTATCACTAGACTTCATATAAGACCTAAAAATTTGTAAGTTGAATCTGAAAATTATTATGATAATGATAGATCAATTTAAGCAACTTTTCTATTTGTCATTTTTAATCACCTATTTAATCCAACTACAGTTATTTCCGAGGAACTCATGAACCCATCTAAATATCATTTAAAAAAAGACAACATTTGCCTTCATGAAAAGTCATTTCTTCCATAGTTTATATGCTCAACGAGACAATAAGCAGTTCAAGTCCTCAGAAGGATGCTTCACAAAGACTACAAAAGCTTTAAAAAGAAGAGAGGGACGTTCAGATCTCACTTACTGTGAACTCAGCACCATTCTTTAGAAGAACTGCTTTAAATGTATCAAATGTAGTATTTTTCTCAGCAAGACTTATCACAAACTCAGCTGTGAAGCAAAAGCAGAAAGTAAATTAGAACAAATAATTAAAAGGCAGTATAAATACTTCCTATTTAGATAAAAGCTGTTCTCCTGGCAACACAGTGACCAACTAGGCCTACCTACCAAGGGAAAAACTGCTATGTTGCTCACAATAGCAGCACGTTCCTTTCCAAGTCCTTTCGTAGGAGCCCAGTTCGAAGCATTTTCTCACACTCACAAGTTTTATTTTTTTAAGAAAAATCAGCGTTTTTTTCTGAATTAGAAAAGCCCCTTCGCAAAACACGTCCTGGCCGACAGAAACGGCTACAACAGCCCTTCTCACAGGCCCGTAATGCGACAGACACCGGCTACTACGCCCCAGGAGCGCCGCGGGCCGCGCTCGCCACGGAGAGACCCAAGGGCCGCACGGCCCGCAGACGTCTGCGCAGCTCACGGGCTGGGGCCCGCCTCACTCACCCAGGTCCTTGTCGTTGATGCCCAGGTGGTTGTCCAGCTCGGTGCAGACCTTGGAGACTAGCGACAAGTATTCGAGCTTCGCGAGCTCCTCCAGAGCCGCCAGGTCCGCCATGATGCCTCCCTCACCCACCCACGCACGCGCAGACTCGGCACCACGTCCGTATCCGGGGCGCGACGGAAGTGGTAACAAGCGCACGGGTCACGCCAGCACTGATCATGGGGAGGACGCAGGGTCCTAGAACGACTCGTCCGTGGAGCCAGTCTATGACACAAGCTTTGTGATTTGTGGCGGACGAGGAAGGAGAGGGCGGTGAGGGGGGGTGGAAGCGGCGCGGTCGCGCCCACTCCGCCCCCTTAGCCTACTCCCCATAGTCCCGCATCTCCCTTCACGAAGATGAACCTGCTGTATCACTGTCGCTGTTCAGTGGCTACAGCAAGGGTGAAGACCCACTGTACAGAGACAAGTCGTCAAGTTCTGGTTGCAGATGTTCTTTATTTGTGAACAGAAGACAAAGGCACAAGTGGATGACAGCAATATAGAAGCACAGCTGGAAACCCAACAGCAGGGGAGGGAAGTATATAGCAGAATCAACAATTTTTGAAATAAAAAAAGCACTGTAAAGATGTGATGAGCAGGGACTTCAGAATGGGACACAGAGCTTCTTCATGCCTGCTTCAGGGAGGAAGCTGACTAGTTACCATTTCAGTGTGATCTCCATGGATGATATAGTGAGAAACAACGCACTGCAGCAGCTCTGTAAAAGGTGCTGGCTTAGGGAACCTATTTTGAAGACAGAATCAGAGACTTTCTTCAACAGTTTTCAAGCATTCTGATGCTTTGGTTCTATTCTTCAGTAGGACAGATGCAGGAAAATGCTAGACTGCTGAGTCAAAATTTTAGTCCAGCAACTCCCAGGCTCCTATTTTACAATCTAGAATGCATGATGCAGCATCTAAACTAGAACTTAAGGAATAATGTTTAACCCCTCCATTGTTTGGGGGATACAACTGCCAGCTCTGGGAGGAAAAAGGGCTTCCAGGGCTGTTCCTGTAAAGTCTATTGGGTTGTTTTGCAGCTTTGGGGGGG